>NW_022476062.1:55237-185229 GCF_009193645.1 Aspergillus pseudonomiae | reverse complement strand
TCCTTTTTCCTTTGCTTTTCCTTTCGCCCATTCTTTTTCTTTCCCCTAACCCTAAGTCGGATGTTCCGCCGACACGACCCCGAGAAAGATTCTACGTAGCAAGTTGACCTGGTCGACCTTGCGTCATACCTACATTTTGGATATTTTTAATCGGCGGATTTTATAGGTAAAATATGAAGCCAGTCATCTCTTAAGAATTCTCAACAGGTGTAGTATCATGTACAATATTAAATATGTATTTCCCAGATTACCGGATGCCTTCCTGTGAGTAGTGAATATATAACTTAGTGTTGCACTACCAAATATATATAACCATATCATACAACTGTCGAAAATAAAAAAAATTAAATGAAATAAATAAATGAAACAAAACAAAAAATGCTATAAAGTAGAGTCATATATATATCCGGCGTACACATACACTTCGATAGTAAACATTAGAGGATAAACATAACAACAACATCAAGTCACCCATGAGAAGATAGATGTGGTATCTGGGTATCGTACGGTCGGAAGTGTACAATAAGAAAGAATATATACAACAGAACGAGAGTAACGTCATCCATGCACCTCAACAGGCCCTGATATATTAATGTCCCAAGCAGACTACAACAATACCGCAACAAGACTAGACAGGAGAACAGAAAGCAAGACACCGTGAACGGCACTGCTAGTGGCCTTGGCACCGAGAGACACCGCAGCCGCCGCGCCCTTGGTTTTCAGCTCAACAAACGAAACGTTCGCGGACGTGTAACCGCAAAGACCACTGCCCGGCATGAGAGAGGCTGGGAAGAAGACTCTGGGTTCGCCCTTGTCCATGGGAATAATTAGTTCACTTTGCGGATTGACCGTATAGTTCACGCAGTTGAGCACATCCATAACCTCCACGCCTCCGTTGAAGCTCACCGGCATCGTGAGGTTGTATGCGCTGCTATTGGTACCCTGGGTGGACAAGAGCATAACAACCTGGCGGCCCTCGACACCTTTGCGGAAGCCCAATTCACTACCCCCCCGGAAGACGGGGTATGTTTGGAGACTGACGTAGTTCGGATCAAGCTTGTAGGCGTGTTTACGGATCGCGTTCAGTTTCGCGATCAACTTATACAGCTCGGTGTCGGTGTTATATTTGCTGAGCCAGATGGCTTCACGGTTGTCAGGCGTGCCCGATCCGTCCAGATGCTGCTCTTGGCCTTGATAGATCATGGGAACGCCGTCGTAGAGGATGGTGAAGGTCAAAACATTCTTAGCAAGCTGTGTTCAACCCAGTCAGCTATGAAGACTTTCTCTTAATGGTGCGAGTGTGAGTGCATACCGCGATATCATCAGTCATACTCGCAAATCGCGCAAGATCGTGGTTTTCTGAGAACGAGGCGAGGGCAGTCACATCGTCGCAGGAATTCTTCATGATTTCCACCTGGTTGGCCAGGTCACTAGTATTGCCCAAGGTGAAGGCATTGATGACAGAATAGTAGATGGGGTAATTAGGGACACTGCCGATGTACTTATTCTGGTATTCGCAGATGGTGTCGACTTCCCGCTGGAGAACTTCTCCGGTCATGAACGCGCCAACAGCGTCGCCAAAGTTCTTCAGAAAACCAGGGTCCACATGCTTCGCTGCGTCGATACGAAGGCCATCGATAGAGTAAGTGGACATGATTTCTTTGGCCCATTTTTCCAGTGTCTGTTGTACGACCTCATGCTCCGTGAACAGATCGGGCAATGCTACTTTGTTGTCTCCGGTTTGACACAGCTGGGCGTTGGTGTAATTGTTCCAGTCAGTAATCTTACAGTACGGATGAAAGTAACTGGAGTCGTTGAAAGGAGTGAAGACCGAATAATCAATATTCTTGGCGGGATCCTTGCCGTTGGTCATATATGCCATGTTGTTGATGACTGTATCCATCATCAAATACATACCACGAGAGTGGAGGGCCTCACTCAGGTCGAGCAGATCCTGGTGGGTGCCGAAATGCGAGTTGAGTGAGTACAGATCCAGAGGCCAATAGCCATGGTAAGCTTCTCCATAGGACACGCGGCCCTCGATGTTTTCTACGATGGGAGAGATCATGATCGCATCGAAGCCCATGCCCTGGATGTAGTCGAGCTTGTCAATGGTGCCTCGCCAGGTACCGCCACAGTACAGGCCCTGAGTGGTGTTGCACGGGGCGGTTGTGGAGCCATCAGTACGCGCAAATCGATCTGTCATGGTTTGATAGATGGATCTTGACTTCCATTCTGCTGTGGTCGCAGCCAGAGCTGATCCTACAAGGCTGGTGGTAGCCAGGACGGCACTTGCCCATCGCCCCAGGGATGACGACGAAACCATGGTCGCGGGAGTAATTTCCGGTGGATCCTTAACGTGTGTAACCCCAGTTCATGGAGTGACAAGCTGATGGTCGATCTTTGTGGAGATCGTTTGTATGCTCTGCCGTTAAGCTCGAATGGCACACCTGAAACAGTTCGTATACGTGTTTTGTGGGGATGGAAACGGGAGAAGTGGCTGATACTGACAATGGAACACCACGAATGGAAGGGATGACGCGTCAAAGCAATTAATCAAACAAAGAATCAAGGAGTGACGAGTTAAACGATAAACAAATGTAAAGAATGACAGTGGTCAGGTTTCAATGATCGACAGAACGAGGGGATGAATAAGGAATGACAAGAACGATTGTTAGAAAGGAACGAACCATCCCAGGAGAGAGAAAAGGACGGGAAAGGAAGGGAGGAAAAAGGAAGAATAGAACCACAAATAAGGTTCCTGGGGAATGTTACACTCGAGAAATGGATTGAAGAAAGGTGGATCTAGAGCGCAGCTGCAAGAGAGCGCCGGCGTGCCCTAAGTCTGGTTGGTGTATATACATGCAACACGTCCATACCCGCAATAGATGGATATCATGGACAATAGTTCCTCTAGCTACTCCATCGGTCCTGTATATATCTAACAATGACCCCTCTCCTGCTCAGTAGATCGAAGTCTGGAAGGAATTAATCATTTTACCCAATTTTAGGGTCACGACAATGGTCTGCGGATGCCCCCTGGAAATCCCCTCTTTTTTTCCAAGACCTTCGGCTATGAAGAGCCAAGCGAACTTCCGTTTATATCCGGTCACATGCCTTGTCTGGTTTTTTTTCGATCATATTAGGGACTAGCAAGAACCGGGGGAAATGCTTAGAAGAGGACATGTTTCCTCTGCTCCGTGCCTGAATCATGCACTGGTAGTTGAGTGATGCACAGCTCCTTACACGGACGCTGACCTCAAATCCTCCATTGCAACCGTCACATCAGGTCTGCCCTATTGGAGCCGGACGCCAGTTACCTACCCCTGGGTTTTATTGTGGCCACCTCGGCATTGTTTGTGGTCTTAAAATGCCTGGAAAGCCCCTCTCGCCCGGCCCTAAGAGGTGGAACATAAGGCTACTGCCAGGTACATACAAAGGAGACAAGAAGCTGGGAATACTCGGGAAGGGCCGATGACCCGAGACATTGTTTGTGCAACAAGGTGTTTGAGACATCCCTCCTGAGTAATTGATCGTCTGAGTCGCCAATAAAATGGCAATAGTGCCTGGCGTTTTCCATGGACGTATCCATACTCCGTAGTTACATGGGGGATCTGTTAAGTGAGACAGTCAGACCACGACCTACGCCTGCCCAGGAAAGTCCCCCCGAGTGGGTGGCCAGTTCACGCAGTGTTGGCATTTCGTATATGACTTGAGATAATTATGGGCACTGATCGCACGTTGCATGCTGGGGAAGCTAACAGGACCACGATCAGCGCAGCTGTCTTCTTGGTCACCGACTAAAAAAAGAAACAAAGAGTCCGGTGCCTGGTCCAGCGGCGAGGGCAGCGTTGGGCTTTTAGATTAGCAAAGAAACTGCCCACTGGCGGTGGTGAGCTCAGTAATACCGGCTAGTACTACCAAAACCAGTTCTGGGCGGCGTCGTGGTAGCCTTCTCGTTAGTCCATCCTCTTCCTGCCAATTGACTTGACTGAGTGGCGTTCATGGCGGATGGGAATTCCTTGACCTATGCACCAATTAGGGGGCAACGAAGCGAGTGGAGCCGATGGATCTTAACAATCGAGTAAAATCACCTAATGTAGTCTAGGCAATCAACTAAGCCTGCCATGAACAGGGCTTATGCTGGAAAAGCTAGCTTGGTTCTTTTCTTTTTCTTTTTAACTTTATCCTACCACTTCATCTCACCCTGCGATCGACAGTCCGTGTTGGGATTGGACATCCAATCTAAACGTGTCCGATAACAAACTCAATAATACGAATAATTTGATACGATTATGAAATACGGAGTACGGAGTACCAAGAAAGCCATCTAGGATCATACTCCATGTTGTCCGGTGTGAACCACGGAGTAATTCCACACAGAATAGGTCAACTTCGGATATTAGCGAATGGGGGTATATATATAGCCCTGTGAAATCAGTATGATAATGATCATTGGACAACAAGTAAGACATAATTCTAATAATTTATGCACTTTCCGTTTTTCTCTTTTCCTTTTCCCTTTTTTTTTACTAACTTGGTGGCTCGATCAGACCCTGCCCAGTTGATTCTCGGTCAGACACCGGAGGTCGAACCAAGGACCCACGGGAACCCGAAAAATCCGGGCTAAGAAATCTTACACATAATCTATAATTGGCCGAGACCCACCGAGAGTCTGAGATATTGATATCGGATTGGCGACTTCCCGATACTCTTGCCGTGGATCTGAAGCAAGTTAGTGGCTGAGACCGAAAAGTCAACAACCCTAATACCCAAAAAGGGCTACCTGTAGCCAAGAATAAAAATGGGCCCAAAGGTCTAGGACCCGCCGTGACAGTATTCTGGAATCTCCAATCTGTCTCGATGTCCTCACTGGTTTTCCCTCTTCAGGATTATTAATTCTGAAAAAAAAAAAATATTATCCAAGAATCAAAAATTTCTTCTGGGAATCCACGCCGCCATTCACTCGTCGGGTTTCACCCGATGGTTGCAAATAGGGTAGGCTCTATGGGTCCAGGTATCAACCGAGAACCACCACCGTCTGCATGGCACAGAATTGAGATCCCACGCCCTCCCCGACCAATCGGAGTGCCCCGTTCTTATCTAAATCGGTTCTACGGTGCTATCCGGAAGGTGCGGTATGTGTAGACGACGGAACTGTAACGAGAAGAGAAAGAAAGGATTATTACAGTAAGACATATCATGCAGTCTTGGTCTTAGCAAGGCCAATTAAGTCTTACCATCCCAGGTGTCATGCAAGCCACCGTATCGTATCTCTTTCTCTGGTTCGGTTAATTACATTGAGGCGTCAATATACGAGATCTCACCTCTTGAGGTTCGGATATGGCGCGAAATACAGAACCTCCCACCATGGGCCACGACAGTTCGTCGGGAAGCACGTAGCGATCCGGATGTGCAAAGGATCCATCATGAGGGACCAGCGAGACTGACGGCCCAGAGAGGTGTGATTTACTGGATCAGTGTGGGAATGGCTGAATAGGTGTCTCAATTGGCTAAAAGTAATCTATATTTCAAGAAATATGACTGCCCCGTTGGGCTCCACTCATGTGCCGGACCGGGAGTAAACCTAACGGTTTCCAGTCTATACGAGAAGGTATCAATCAATTCGTGAGTTTTTGCTGGGGCGTCCACAAAGTTTTTCGCCTTGGGACCAGCGAGACGTCACTCAAACCGCGGGTCGAGAGGGAGCTCGACCCTTATAGCCAGCGGCAAAAAAAAAAAATAGAACAGAAAATTAAAAAGAAAAAAGAAAAAACGAAAAGTAAAACCCATAGCAGTAAAAAAAGGACGGATGGGAATGAGATCCGGAGAGGCTAGAGTAAAACAGTGCGGTCACTAAGGCTCACCAACTCGTCGCTTTAGCTGATAGGGGACAATAGTCTCATCTGAGCTGGCACTCTGAGCAATAGACGGTGGCCCTCACATCTGAGCCCTGTTTATTATTAGCAGACACGAGACGTCTTTGTTACATTTGATCCACTATCGCTAATGATCACGAATCCTGCCCGCCTTTTATGCTGAGCCTCAAGACAACCTGCTAGTCACTCGGCTGTTCTCTTCTTTTACCTTTTCTCCCTCTTTTTGGACCTTTTCTCTCTCCTCAAGCTTTGTACCATTTTTGCCCGACTGTATTTTGTTTGTTTTCTTGTTTCTCCCCTCCTACACAATAGATTCCATTCGTTGAAAGCCGGTCTGCTCGTTATCTGATGTCTATCGCTCGTTATCAGTACTCCCGACATCATTGACCGAGCAGTAATCCACAGTGTTTGTGAGCGGTACCTCTCTGCGGGACATAAGATTGCGCATATATGATTGCATCATAGCGGATTACCGACTCTTGCTTGCATATTTTGGGTTGTCGCCAACTTGACCACCGGGCGTGCCCGACCTGCCACCCATTATGAAGTGGGCTTTCTCCAGTGCGGTGCTGGCGCTCTTCGCAACAACAGCCACGGCCTGGCCTTACGATGAATCTCTATCCGCATACAACCTTAACGAAAACAAATCCGCGACCAACCCGGCCCAGTATTGGGGAGAATGGCCGGATCACAAGGGGAAATACTTCCCCTCTCCCGACAACTGGCGGTTTCCCATGTATACACTGTTCATGGACCGCTTTGTCAACGGAGATCCTACGAATGACAACATTAATGGAACTCTCTTCGAGCACGATATCTCCTCGACACAAATGCGTCATGGTGGAGACGTAGCTGGTCTAGTCGATACCTTGGATTATCTTCAGGGAATGGGTATCAAGGTTCGTTATTCGTTGAATTCCATTGCGGGGGGTGACATACTGAGAATTCTTAGGCGCTGTATCTCGCAGGAACTATCTTGATGAACCAGCCCTGGGGCTCTGACGGTTATTCCGCGCTCGATACGACACTCCTCGATCAACACTTCGGTGACATTGCGACATGGCGTAATGCTATCGACGAAATTCATAAGCGCGGCATGTATGTCATCTTTGATAACACGATTGCTACGTAAGTCTTTCCGCATTTACGGTAGTGCTTTGGAGGGAATGCCTAACCTTTATTTCCAGGATGGGTGATCTGATCGGCTTTGAGGGCCATCTGAATGATACCACCCCGTTTTCGACCAAGGAACATAAAGCGCTTTGGAAGACCAATCGTCGCTATGTGGATTTCGATCTCGGAAACGACTATAATCAGACCTGCGACTACCCCCGTTTCTGGTATGAGGATGGTTATCCAGTTCAGCAGTCCATGACGGAGGGCCTAGTTGGTTGTTATGACAGCGACTTTGATCAGTATGGTGATATTGAGGCTTTTGGCGTGTTTCCCGATTGGCAACGTCAGCTAGCAAAATTCGCATCCGTCCAGGATCGTCTGCGAGAATGGCACCCCTCGGTCCGGGAGCGGTTGATTCGTCACTCCTGTATGATCATCTACCAGTTGGATATCGACGGTTTCCGTTACGATAAGGCTACCCAGTCCACCGTGGATGCGTTGGGAGATATGTCGATGGCTTATCGCGAATGCGCCCGAGCCGTGGGCAAGAAGAATTTCTTCATCTCCGGTGAAATCACTGGTGGTAACACTTTCGGTTCGATCTATTTGGGTCGTGGTAGACAGCCTAACCAGTATCCTGAGACGGCGGAGAAGGCCATGAAAATGACAAACGAGTCCGAGTCGCAATATTTCCTGCGTGAAGCTGGACATGAAGCGATCGACGCGGCAGCCTTCCACTATTCGACCTACCGTGCTCTAACCCGTTTCTTGGGTATGGACGGTAATTTGGCCGCCGGTTACGACGTTCCTGTCGATTGGGTCGATGCGTGGAATTTGATGCTGCAGTCAAATGACTTCATTAACCCTAACACAGGCAAATTTGATCCCCGTCATATGTTCGGCGCGACCAACCAAGATGTTTTCCGCTGGCCAACCGTCGAAAAGGGTGTGGAACGGCAGTTGCTTGGGCTATATATCACAACATTGCTTCTTCCGGGGATCCCTCTCCTTCTCTGGGGCGAGGAACAGGCATTCTATATCCTGGATGCGACGGCATCTAACTATATCTACGGCCGTCAAGCCATGTCCCCTGCGACTGCGTGGAGAGACCATGGTTGCTTTTCTTTGGATTCTTCCCAGTACTATAAGTGGCCTATTAAGGCTGGTCGTGAGGGCTGCCATGACCCAACCGCCGCGTACGATCATCGTGACCCATCCCATCCGGTGCGCAACATCATCAAGCATATGTACCAGTTGCGCGAAGACTTCCCGGTGCTGAATGATGGCTACTCCATCCAGAAACTCTCAAACATGACTGAAGAGGTCTTCTACCTAGGTTCCAACGGTACTGCTACAGAAACGGGTCTGTGGTCTGTCCTCCGTGATGTCAATGCAGATGTGCAGGATCTAGGCTCCGACGCGAACAACCAGCCGGTTTGGCTCGTCTACCACAACACCAACCGTACCATCGACTATAAGTTCGACTGCAAGGACAATGAGACCGCTCTGATCTCCCCTTTCGCCACTGGCACCAAAGTTAGAAATCTGTTCTATCCCTACGACGAGCACACCTTGATTGATGGCCCCGTCAAGCTTGGGTTGAATGGATCGAGCGAGCTCAACGGCTGCCTGGCTAACATGACCTTGGACGCCTATGCGTTCCGCGCCTACGTCCCCAGTACGCGTTTCAGCAAACCCCGGCCCATGATCACCCAGTTTACTCCCGGTCATGATGTACCTGTTCGCTCCACTGTGGCTCCTAACTTGGACGAAAGCGTGAAGATTGAGCTCTACTTCTCCGAAGAGATGGATTGCGATTCCGTGACCAAATCAATCTCCATCAGCTCTTCCACGGAATCCAAGAAGGTCCCCACCCTCGATGAGAAGACTGTTGACTGTAAGGGAATTCCAACAAGCAACACCTCGTGGACTGGGCAGCTCCCTAGCGTCTTCATGTGGGCTGCCAACTTGACGGGAGTCTACAATGGCATTCACCGAGTTACTGTCAAGAACGCAAGCAGCACTCATGGAAACGCGACAACAAACGCAGTCGACCACTTCCTCTTCCGTATCGGGCAAATCGATAATCCCATGGTCTTTACATCCGCCAACTATTCCAGTAGTTTGCTCCATGAGGAATCGAATGGTACCCTGTTCATCCAGCATCACGCCGCAGGTGCTGATAAGTGGCGTTATTCAACCAATTGGGGAACCACGTTCTCCGATTGGCAGACTTACACAGGTGGTAATGACACTATCACGGAGCTAGAATGGTCTGGAACCAAGAAACAGAAATGGCAGGGACACCATGTGCGGGTCGAGTATTGGAGCAAATGGACGGGTAGCAGCGACTACGTTCAGGAGGGTGATGCTGGAATGAATTCGAATGTGCCACGTCGCTTCCCTCACATCTTCTTCAACGGCCCTTACAATCAGTACGGATATGACGGTGGTCTGGATAACGTGGTCAAACAGGACCACAAGGACGGAATCTGGAAATATCACTTTACATCGGAATGGCCTGCTCAAGCCCAGCTGAACATCTGGGGCATGAACCCGGATGGAAAGCCTGATCAAAGCTGGGTGCTAGGTGATGCCGATAATGATTCTGTTCTCGATCGAATGCCACCCTCCTCTCTGTCTGCAACCCTGATCAACATCACTGAACACCCGCCTAAGCCTTATCTGGCCTGGAATGTCTACATCAACGATGCCACCATGAAGTTCCAGCTGTTCCCTGTTGGGCACCAGAACACCCAGATCGCCATGTTTGTGCTCTTCTGGATCATCCCTGTCATCACTGGTGCGGCATGCGTATACATTTTCATGAAGTCCTTCTATAAAGTCAAGTTCAACCAGATCGGTGTCAGTGAAAAGGCCACACTGATCCCCTTAGCTTTGCGGAGAAAGTTCAAGAGGAATCGTGGCGGCGATGAGGAAAAGATGAACCCCTTGATGCGCCTGGCCAACAAGTCCGGCTTCCTGCAGACCAACACCGCTATTGGCGGCGCCGCTTCTGGAAAGAGACGCATGGTCCTCATTGC
Source organism: Aspergillus pseudonomiae (assembly GCF_009193645.1). Lineage (NCBI taxonomy): Eukaryota > Fungi > Ascomycota > Eurotiomycetes > Eurotiales > Aspergillaceae > Aspergillus > Aspergillus pseudonomiae. The sequence goes on along the minus strand of NW_022476062.1, from coordinate 175,190 downwards.
GACGATGGAGTATGATATCGAGGATTGGCAGATTAAGATCAAGATTGGTGGTCTCGGTGTCATGGCCCAGCTCATGGGTAAAACTCTGGGTCATCAAGACCTAATCTGGGTTGTCCCCTGCGTCGGCGGAGTCGATTATCCAGTGGATAAACCGGCAGAGCCCATGAATGTCACGATTCTCGGCAACTCCTATGAAGTCCAGGTCCAGTACCATGTCTTGAACAATATCACCTACGTTCTGCTAGACGCCCCTGTGTTCCGTCAGCAATCCAAGTCCGAACCCTACCCAGCCCGTATGGATGACCTCAACAGTGCTATTTACTACTCCGCCTGGAATCAGTGTATTGCGGAGGCATGCAAGCGATTCCCCATCGACCTGTACCATATCAACGATTACCACGGTTCTCTGGCTCCGCTCTACCTTCTTCCCGACACTGTACCGGCTTGTCTCTCTCTTCACAACGCTGAATTCCAGGGTCTCTGGCCAATGCGTACGCAGAAGGAAAAGGAGGAGGTGTGCTCCGTCTTCAACCTGGATATTGACACTGTCAGGCGTTATGTGCAGTTCGGTGAAGTTTTCAACTTGCTCCACTCAGGTGCTAGTTATCTTCGTGTTCACCAGCAGGGTTTCGGTGCCGTCGGTGTGTCCAAGAAGTACGGAAAGCGGTCCTACGCCCGTTATCCCATTTTCTGGGGGTTGAGAAAGGTTGGCAACCTGCCTAACCCCGATCCTTCGGATGTGGGAGAATGGAGCAGGGAAAAGGCCATTGGTAACGCTGATGAGGTTCACGTGGATCCTGACTACGAAGCTGGCAGAGGAGACCTCAAACGTCAGGCTCAGGAATGGGCTGGTCTTGAAGTCAACCCGGATGCTGATCTACTGGTCTTCGTTGGTCGTTGGTCTATGCAGAAAGGTGTTGATCTAATCGCCGATGTGATGCCAGCTGTTCTTGAAGCTCGCCCCAACGTGCAAGTGATTTGCGTTGGACCCGTCATTGATCTTTACGGTAAATTCGCCGCCCTGAAGTTAGACCATATGATGAAGGTTTACCCTGGACGTGTGTTCTCAAGACCCGAATTCACCGCGCTTCCGCCTTATATCTTCTCCGGTGCTGAGTTCGCGCTTATTCCTTCTCGTGACGAGCCCTTCGGTCTGGTCGCCGTCGAGTTCGGCCGTAAGGGAGCCCTGGGTATTGGTGCCCGTGTCGGTGGTCTCGGTCAGATGCCTGGTTGGTGGTATAACGTCGAATCCACTGCGACATCTCATCTTCTGTACCAGTTCAAGCTTGCCATTGACGCAGCCCTCAACTCGAAACAGGAGACCAGAGCCATGATGCGCGCCCGTTCTGCTAAACAGCGATTCCCCGTCGCCCAATGGGTCGAGGATTTAGAGATCCTGCAAACCACCGCAATCCAAGTGCACAATAAGGAACTGGTTAAGCACAACGGTCGCCCGTTCACTCCTACTGGAACAACTACTCCTAGCGGCCTTATGACTCAACCAGCGAGCCCCCTCATGACTCCAGGAATGCAGACTCCTCTTTCTCATTCTAGGGAAAGCAGCTATTCGAACCTCAACCGTTTAAGTGAATATGTTACCCAGCCGAAGACCAGCTACAGCAGAGACCCCAGCCCTAGTGGCACGGAGAAGCCCAAATCAGGGCTTCAGCGACAACTTTCACTTGGTGTTCGGTCCGGTCCCGGTCATCAGAGCCGTCGTGGTCGCGCTCGCCAGCGTGACAGTATCCCAGAACACGACGACACTCAGGAAGCCCACGGTGGCGCCATTACTGATGTTGAGGAAGAAAGCAGTGACGATGACATTGTCAACCATTATGCGGACGACGAGTATACTCTTACGCCTGCGCAAGTCGAAGAAGGCCGCAGGCTCCAGGCCGCCCAGCAACAGGGTGGTGTCCGCATGCCGTTGAGCCCAGGTGGTCGACGTTACAGCCAGGACTCCTTGCACCCCAGAAATGTCCAGCCTCCTTCAAGTCCCGGAACACCCCCAGCCGCTTCCCAGAGTCTCCTTCCTCCTCCCCGGCTCCTCGACCCCGGCAGCCGTCTCAGTAGCGCATCCGTTCTCTCGCTTGACTCTGTCGTTGGTGGCAAGAAGGACTTCAAGCTGCAGAAGGTTGATCCGTTCTTCACTGATAGCACCGGCGAGTATTACAAGGCCTTCGATAAGAGACTTGATGAGCTCAATGGATCGAACTCGGAGTCGCAACTGTGTATCGAAGAATATTTGATCAAGAGTGAAAAGGAATGGTTCGATAAATTCCGCGATGCCAGGCTTGGTCGCACCAAATCACCGACTCCCTCCGTCTACCGTGATAAGCACGGCGCATCGCCTATCGGCTCGTTCTACGATGACAACGGCTCCCGCATGAGTGGCAGCGATGGTCAGCACTCCCAGGACAGTGAAGACGACGAGTTCCTCCTTGGAAAGGACTATGTCCCTCCCACTGGTCTCAAGAAGTGGATGCAGATTCGCATCGGTGACTGGCCTATCTACTCCTTGTTCCTCGCTTTAGGACAGATTATTGCTGCCAACTCGTACCAGATCACATTGCTCACGGGTGAGGTCGGTCAAACTGCCGAGAAACTGTACGGAATTGCAACCACGTATCTGATCACGTCGATTCTCTGGTGGCTTGTGTTCCGCTATTTCAAATCCGTTGTCTGTCTGTCTGCACCGTGGTTCTTGTACGGCATTGCCTTCATTTTTATTGGATCCGCTCATTTTGAGAGCAACTCGTTCAGTCGGGGATGGATACAGAATGTCGGTAGCGGGTTTTACGCCGCGGCCTCGTCTAGTGGTTCTTTCTTCTTCGCGCTGAACTTCGGTGATGAAGGTGGTGCACCGGTGGAAACATGGATCTTCCGTGCATGCCTGATTCAGGGTATCCAGTCTGCCTATGTCATTGCTCTCTGGTATTGGGGTTCGACTCTGTCCCAGACACAGAGCGAAGGCCTCTTGACTCCAGCAAACAATATTGCCAATTCCTGGAAGATGAGGTACGTTCCATCGTTTTTATATACTAAATTCTACTAGCTAACCGAACCTTTCGCAGTGCCATCTGCTACCCCATTGCCGCCGCCCTTTTCGGAATTGGCTTGCTCTTGACATTTGGTCTGCCCAACTATTACCGTCAAACGCCTGGAAAGGTTGCTTCCTTCTACAAGTCCGTGTTCCGTCGTAAGATCGTCCTCTGGAACTTCGTTGCGGTCATCCTCCAGAACTTCTTCCTCAGCGCCCCCTACGGCCGCAACTGGCAGTGTAAGTCCACCTCCGTATAGTACTTTCCCTCCCACCAGGCCAAACTAATTCCGTCTCTTTGCAGTCCTCTGGACATCCCACCACGCACATCACTGGCAAATCGTCATCCTCTGTGTTGTTTTCTACGGCTTCGTATGGGCAGGTTTCCTATTCGTCGTCAGTCGCTACTTCAAATCGCACAGCTGGTTCCTCCCCGTGTTCGCCTGCGGCCTTGGAGCGCCCCGCTGGGCACAAATCTGGTGGGGTGTGTCTGGAATTGGCTACTACCTTCCTTGGGTGACAGGAGGATATACTGGCGGCGCGCTCGCCTCCCGGAGTGTCTGGCTCTGGCTCGGCGTGCTGGACTCGATCCAGGGTCTCGGCTTCGGTATCATCCTCTTGCAAACCTTGACTCGCATGCACATGCTTTTCACGCTTGTTTGTTCCCAAGTCCTTGGTTCTATCGCCACTATTTGCGCGAGAGCCTTCGCCCCGAATAATGTGGGCCCCGGGCCGGTTTCGCCGGATCCTACCTTTGGTGGTAGCGCAGTTGCGAATGCCTGGTTCTGGATTGCTCTGTTTTGTCAGTTGTTGGTCTGGTAAGCTCTTGATATTCCTTGGACTTCATTCTATTCTCTGCAACGATGGCTAACGCGTCATGATTCTAGTGCCGGTTACATCCTCTTCTTCCGGAAAGAACAGCTGTCAAAGCCTTGAGGGCCATGCTTAATGGTGTCGTGTTTTGTTATGATTACTATCGGGAATGTATACATAGTCCAGCGCTCTGGACGTTACTGTCTATCTTAATATAATCCTTTGTATATAGATGACCATAGTCTGAATATATTCAGATCAACGAGAATTTTATGTCAACACTTTGTGGTGCAGAGAGCATTGGCACAGCCGGTGAGATGGTAGATGGAGTCGAAAGTGATCCGATTTCCGTCTAGTATCAAATTTATTCAGTAGTCCTTTCGCTTTGTCTTCAACCCCAGGCAGTCTCTCAAGAAGCCTACTTGACATCCATTCTGAAAAGATTCGAATTCATGCCAGGCTGCAAGGGCTTACTAAGCATATCCCGTTTGTTGACAAGACGCGACGCGTAAATCAATGCTTACTGGGAAACCACCAAAGGACAGACCTGGGAGGAAAATCGATTCAGATTCCAATTCGAATGAACATCGCGTCTCATAGCCACATTAATAACCACTCTGCTCAACAGGTAGTGTACCAGATAGCCATCGTGGAGGTCAAGATCCGATATCGGAAGGGCATGCTAATCACGATTCAAGAGTCCTCCGTATAGATGGTAAAGACGGCCACCACGCGAGAATTCTGAGGAGCTTTACTGAGAATTGGTCTTGTGCTTGCTATTTGTACAGGGTTCAAATATGGCATGCCTTTCTCCTTTAACATATCCCCTCTCTTTCCCCCGCTCGTCTGGTGCAGCAATTCCGAGGTCCCTCGGCTGGCCTCAAACAGGGTTAGCCTCTCGGACACCGGAGATGCCAGCTGAATTTCTCTTCAATGTCCTCAGCCATCAGTCATAAGTGCCTTGGTATTTTTATTGTTTCGTCGCATTGGACTAAATGTCCCGAGTGCCATGGCTGGGAAAAATCAAAAACGACTCATTCTTGTAGCTTGGGCCCCCAGGGCGGTTGTAGCCGTATACTAGCCGACATATATCAAATGGCTTCACATTCGGCCCGCGGTACAACACCACACCCACGCCGATGTTAAATGGTACGACAAGGGTTACAATGGCGTCGACCTTTCCACCAATGTGTAGCCATGCTAGCGAGATAAGCTCATTCCAACGTTCGGCCATGCATCCGTCTACGAAGGTTAGCATCTGACAGTGATCTTCACGTCAATCTGACGATCGGGACTCTATTATGTGGGTATGCGGATCGAACCTAAGTTTATCTTGATGTCGGACAATCCCTCGCTCTTAGTGAGGATGTGGTATAAGGAATTGCAGACAAGAATGAAAGGTATTGTGAAAGGATGCGAACTCTATGGGGTTGGGGAACTGCGAGGCGTACCAACCAAGCACAATGGCTGAGATGTCACTAAAAAGAAAAGAAAAGAACAGAAGAAAAGAACAGAAGAAAAGAAAAAGAAACAAGAAGGCAATAACATTAGTGATACATCTAAGGGGATCACGAAAGGAAAAGTCGAAGACGGAAAACTGTAAGGGGAATCCAAAAAATCACAACATCCCGCAAAGCCCCATATTCCTCATTAAATCACCAGCGACAATGTCAATCCCAGCCGTATCTTCATCCTCCCGACCAAAGGCGATGAACATCACATCGTCCAAATACCCATGGTACTTGTTGCCCGGTGCTTTCCAGCTGATGGAAGTCACGTATAGCATCTCCGTGTGGTCCCATGCCTCTGACTCTCCTGTGGTCAGCGCCTTGGGTTTCTTGCCCTGACCAGGAGTGCCACGACCCGAGATCCAGAGGGGCTTAGTCGATATGCCATGGACATTGAACGGAGCCGACCGGCGGAAGAGCATGACATATGGCTCATACACGCTATGGAATGCATAGAAACTCTTGTGTTGGAAGATGGTGAGGATGAAGGTGTTGAGGTCGGTGGCCTGGCACAGCGGATCTGATCGCTGGCAGAGCGTGATGGTCAAAGAGTTGGTCGCCTGGTGAATCGATTCCAACTCCGCGTCCTTCAATGCCGGAAGGTGTCGTTGTAAACATTGCAGGTCAGTCGCGGCCGCAAGGGGCGCCAAGTCTGGACCGACCGAGCCGTCAAGCTGCAGCCGAGCGAAGACCCGGTTGGGAGCCACATCGTAATGGACATACGCTTGTCCTGTAGCGTCCCAGAAGAGGAACCAGTTCTTCTCGACGGCCCCGTAGGGAAGTGGACGTTGCAACTCGGTGGCCTGGCGGAACCCATGATCGGACAAGAAATCCATGTCCCCCTTCCAGTCGACCAGGGGCCGGAAGTCATGGATCCATTGTCCGAAGCAGGTGAACTGGGAGTTCGACCCGTAGACGGTGTACGGTGCCTCGGGCCCATAGAAGACACGCGCATCGTGCGGTCCGATGTTGAGCGTGAAGTACGACAGGTCGCCCAGGCAGTTGTTACTGTCGCCGACCGTCGCAGCGATCGGAAGGATCAAGGGAGGCTCGACACAGCCTAGGGTTCGTCCGCCATCCCGAAAGACCGCGTCACAGACCAGTTCGGCGAACCAGACCGAGCCCTTGCGCTTGTCGGAAGGCTTGTGCAGTTGCGCGGTGATGATCCATGTATTCGGCTGCTCGGGATGGGGGATGATACTGGGATTGATGGCCTGTCGGCCAGCAAAGTCGATCTTGAACAACTTCTTGTCTGGCGTCGATACGGAGTACAGTTCCGTATGGGTGGTGGACATGTCTATCCTGGAGTCCGACGAGGCATCGAGACCCGTGCGTTGGTCCTCATATTGTGGTTGTTCATATTGCTGACCCCAGCGATTTCCGCTAGGATCCGGACTGGGGCTTTGATCAGGGCTGGGAAAGGAATGATCCCAAGGAAGACTACTACTGCGATGGGGATAGTTGCGATGGTATAATTGAAGCCCTAGTACGGCGAGCACCAGCACCACGCCGACAACGGGGACGATGCGCTTCAACCCTTTCGCCAGCATGACTAACGAAAGAGGGGTAGCAGGGAAATCGACTCCGATAGTCGAGCAAACATCAGCCTATTGTACGAGGGTTCCTTTGGAGCTAACAGGAGAAGTCAACCGCGTTAGGAGGCAAATTAGGGCACGGTGCAGGTTTGGATACTTTTGACCCGCGTGCGTCATTTTTTTTTTTTTTTTCTTCTTTCCTTTTTTTATTCTCTCACGCTCGGCCGTGTTTTCCCCTCATGTAACCAGGGTCTGGTCGGAATTCATCACATAATCCTGGTTGGTAGCTCGACTTAGTGGCGTCTTTTAAGATTTGGTCGAGCTTCTTTTCTCCGGGGGTGCAACCACTGAACTTCCCGTCTGGGGTATGGCGGCTCCACTGCTCCTGGAGGAGAAATTCATGTGATAGCGGTGGGTATACGCAAGTCTTTTTTAAATTAATCTATCTGCAGCCGGCGTGGTTAGTTTATTTGATTTGATTTTATTATTATTTTTTTTTCTGTGACCTCCTCCGGCGTGCATCGGAAGTGGAAATTGGTCCGTGGTGGATCCTTTTGCTTCTCCCCTTTCGAGCCCAAGACCACGATATGGTCACAAGGGATGCCGAGAAAAAATGCGAGAAAAAAGATACCGAACGGTGGGACTACGATGAAACCATATAAATCATAAAGAATAATAGCAAAGTTTGTCTTTCTCTCTATATGACACATACTATGATTGGTTTGCGGGGGCCAGGGTCTTCCGATAGAACCACTGCGCAAACCGGACGCTGGGCTCATCGACGAATTTAGTGACAATCTCGGCGAGCCAAAGCGTCACCGGCAGCAAAATGAGGTGTGGGGCGAAGAAGTTCAATTCCAGGCCAAGTGGGCCGACTTTGGGCAGAGGGAAGCGATTAATCCACCCCGGACAGGTCGTCGCATGGGAGTCCCGAACCCAGCCCACCGCGGCATAAAGGCGATCCCCCAGTACCCAGAGGACGGGTCCGTGAACCAAATAGAACGCAAAAGAGATGCGGCCAAGATATTGGTTGAACGACGTTTCAAAGAAGCTTTTCAGCCAGTGGATCCGCGAAATGGAGGCCACCAGGAACGTCGCCGCCCAGAACAGATAAAACCATTTGAAATCAAAGACCGCCTGTGGCTTCAGGTAGGAAAGGTAGTGCCATCCGGGAGAATCTCGCAAGAACTGTTCCTCCCAAGTCCGCGAGGGAACGCCACCCAAGTACAGACTGATCCCTAACATGGCATAAAAGATGCCCTCCTTGAACGGCTCTAGCATCATGAACACGTCGGGAAGCTCATCGCGGGCAGCACGCAGGTCCAGGTCACAGAGCAACATGCCGGCCATGAAGAGCGCGCAGAACCAGCCGTCAGCGATGTACATGAAGTAGAAGATCAATCCCAGTTCACACAACAGTCGCGCGTTGGGTCGGCATTTCGAGAAGGCCTGGAGAGCCGTGTAGATGACAATGGACCCGCGGAACTCGACGGGGATAGACCACGAGTGGAAATTATAAGTAAACCAGGGCTCCCCGCCGGTGCGGAAGACGAAGCTGAAGTTTTTCAGCTCGACATACCAATTCCAGAGCTCCTCCCCGTAGCTGGATTTGATCTCGGGAGTTGCGTGGATGCGAAACAGGTGTAGATATGTCATGTACACAAAGGTGGTGCAGATGACGGGGATGTGCAGTCGTAGCCAGCGGCGGAATAAGGCAGAGGCCAGATTATCGCCCAGTTGCAGATAATCCCCAGCTCTTATCAAGGAGAGTGGTTTGGCCGAAAGCACATAACCCGAGAGCACGAAAAAGACACTCACGGCGAAATGCCCACCCGAAAAGAAGATGCGCACGCCGGGGAAGGCGACAAAGTAGTGTTTCTTCTGGTAGCCGTAGGCATTCTCAAAAATCATCTCGGCCCCAATGCCATCGTGCGCCCAGAGCTCATGATGGCCCCAGTACACCAGGAAGGCTGCAAAGCCACGAAGTCCGTCGAGGTAAGCGGTACGCCTCCCCTGGGGGCTGCTATGGCCACCCATTCCGGTCAGAAATGCCGGCCGGAGGTGATCAACACACCATTGAGCGGCCCGCGTAGGAATAGATCGGATCCGGGACGTTGGGCGTGATTTCCAATATCCCTTCTCTAAGGTGCCCTCCAGATCTACTGTACGCATTTTGGGGATATCACCAAGAGCACTGTCTTCGTGGTGACTAGTCATTCTGGCGATTCAATGGCCCGGGGAACTGGGCCAGCGCAGTCGCCCTCGCGGGAGGATGACGAAAAGTGGTATTTGAGGGCGGAGATAATCCTGGTCCGCGCTGATTCAGAGACGGAAGATCTGACCCGGCTCGTGCGGAGACTGGGGAATGGAGACTGAGTAGAGTCAATGACCAATTTACACCCAGATAAGAGACGTAATGCTGGAGTAGGGCATCACACATCACATGCAGTGATAAGTTCGAGAATTCCGAGGGCCTGCTGTGGCCAATAACACCCGGCCAACTGGGAACTAAATAGAGCAGTCGTCAGCACGGTGATCTGTTCGTCGAGTCTTATCGACCAAGACACATGCGTCGGGGTCTTTACTTGGCTCGCGATGTAACCCTGGAGCCGAGGCCTACCCCAGACCCCCCGGTACTGTGGGAATTGCGTCGACCCAGTCAAAGAGGCACGCTGCCAATAGCGTCTTGGGCAGCGGCTCCAGTGGCGCACTAAATGGATCTGGACTTTACCCCGAATGAGCTTAATGATGACCAGGTATGCTGCATGGCCAGGATACACGCTAAAACACAGCCACTCAGCACCAATGAAACCATGGACGCTAACGGGGACAACTAAAACTACTAGCGAAATTAAGACGAAGCTGTCAGGATGATCCAACAAAAATCTTGCTGAGCGGCGGGGACACGAGATAGCAATCTCCGCATGGCCCGTTACGCGCAGCTCATAAACGTCGGAGGGTATCCTTTTCTCCTGGGCCTCTGTCCATTGATATTCTTGGGTTATGCGTCTCCGGAGTAACTAATGACATCCTCAATGTCCGGAGTGTGCCTGCCGAGACAGATCCGCAGGATCATCCCCGGATGCCTCGCGGCCATCTTGTTTGTGTCTTATCTTTCCATCACGGACACGTTTAGCGAGCTAAGTGATGGTCTCTCCTACCGATCCTGTGAAACCCACCGATTTTTCCCCAAGAAGATCTGGCAATCGTGGAAGGTTGCGCCTTTCGAGTTCGAGGAGCGTGATCTTACCGTGGCTCGCAGCTGGACGTCCAAGAACCCCGGCTATCGCTACGAAGTACTGACCGATCAAAATGATCTTTACTACGTGGAAACCCACTTTGGCCCGGACGGGTTCAACCGCCCGGACATCGTGGACACCTATCGCTCCCTCCAGGCCCAAATTATCAAAGCCGACCTGCTGCGATACCTGATCATGTACGTTGACGGCGGCGTGTGGGCTGACATCGACGTGGAGGCTCTCCGGCCGATTGACCGATTCATTCCCGAGCGCTACGATGAGCACGACATCGACATGGTGATTGGAGTCGAGATTGATGAACCCGACTTCAATGATCATCCCATCCTCGGCCAGAAGTCGCAGTCGTTTTGCCAGTGGACCTTCATGGCCAAACCACGGCAGCCTGTGATGATGCGGTTGGTCAATCACATCCTGGAGTGGTTGAACGAGCTTTCTGTTAAACAAGGGAAGCCCATCGCTGAATTGGAGCTGGACTTCGACGATATCATCAGTGGAACCGGACCTTCCGCGTTCACGTCAGCGGTGTTGGCCGAGATGAGCATCAACGCGGGGCACGAGGTCGCATGGAAGACCTTCCATAATATTCCCGAGTCCAAGCTGGTCGGAGGCTTTCTCGTCCTCACCGTAGAGGCATTCGCAGCTGGGCAAGGCCACTCCGATAGTGGGAACCACAACTCCCGCAGCGCCTTGATCAAGCACCATTACCACGCCTCGGGATGGCCCTCTAAGCATCCACGCTATAACCACCCGGTGTACGGGGAGGTTGAGCAATGCAATTGGAACAAGGATTGCGTAGCGCAATGGGACTCCAATACCGCCGCCTTTGCCGCGATGTCACCAGAGGAGCAAGAACATCAGATCGCTCTGAAACGAGCCTTGGACGGCGAGGCAAACCCGGTTCAAGACCAGACAGCCTGGGTGAACCCTGAGCCTGATCCAGAATGGCAGCAACCAGAGTGGCAGCCAGAATGGCAATGACCCCCTCCATGACGTTGACGCCAGGCTTCACGAGACTGAGGACGTGACTGACTCCCGTCATGCATTACGGTCATTGTGTGAGCAACCGCGTCTTAGGGAACACATGGTATCACATCAATGAATTGAGCCCAAGGCAGGCCAACATTGATGCGCTGCGGTTATTCCTATTCCGCCTCTCTTTCCCATCCTCCAGGAAGAAGGGGGTGTTGCAGCATGGAAATGGTCTGGGGCTTTTCATGGAACGGCGTTTAGGTATGGTGGCAAGAACTAGCATGTTGTATTGGAGTTTTGATTTATTTCCTTCTCAAATTCTTTCCTTTCCTATTGCCCGGTCCCCTTGATCTGTCTCTTCCTGCAAAGGAGGTTGAGTGATTAGAGCGCGACCAAGGGAATACCTTGATAGATGGGCGGCTCTTTGTTTAATTATCTAGTCATTTATGGTTCATGGCATAGAATGATTTGTCCGTTCAGGCATCCTGAAGAAACGTCTACGATGATAGCAAGGGAGATTTCAGACACAGTGGAAAATGTATTTAGTTGTAAGTTGTGATGTCCGTACAAGGACTAAATCTACATACCTCGGCGTGCTATAATACAGTGCTGTACGTCTGCTTTTATACATGTCAAAAATGCTTCGCTAATGCAAAATTGATTGTCACGCATCAGCTATCGAAAAGTCCCCATGAGCTATCTACGCCGTTCAGTTGAAATTGACTGCGGATATAGTCGTCATCCACCAGTTCATCCAGCATCGACCAGAAATCGTCTTGATTCATTACCGGAAACCCTGCCGAATCCTGTAAAGCCCCAGCAGGCGCAATCCCGGCTTCCGACAGAAAAGATGCGCCGTCCAAACTAGCGTGAGGCAGAGATGACATAGAGACTAGGTCTATCATCCGTTTCGCGAGGACCTCGAAAATGTCACGGAACTTCGTGGCGGTCGGCCATCTTTCGGAGATCGCAAAGAGAACGTTCGAACATGAGCGAATGTCCTCAAATCGAGCTAGGTCTGCATGCTCCCTCTCTGCCCAGATACAGTATAACAATGTGAGACCTGCCGTGAAGATGGAATGCAGGGCGAGGAAATTCCAGCCTAAAGGCTTTCTCTGGTGTAGCGTTCGATAGTATTGGCAAATGTCTCCCGCGGCTCTAGCGCTTAATGCTAGGTATTCCTTGTCTTTGGAAGAGTTTACCTCGGAGGAGACAAGGGTAATCCGCTGTTGCAGGAGCATGCGCAAGGCCTTGCTGTATTGGATGCGGAAGAACTCCGGGGTGTCATACAGCAAGTAGCCGTCCTGTGGCGGACTGTCTGCAGAGACCTTAAAGGGGATGTTATTGAGCCACTCGAGAAGCTCCTGTCGTAAAGCGTCGATTGTCGCATCATAGGAGTATTTCTGCGTCATGGTCGGGGCGCTAGCGCTGTAAAGCTCCTGCTTTATTTTGCTCTCCAATCGCCTCAGCCGGCATAGGTGAACGAAGGACGATAAATTCAAGGCTTTTGTGTCAGTAAGTGCCGCAGAGGGCTGCTTAAATTGAGTTTCCTTTTCGTCGACAGGTCTTTGTTCCAGAGGAACAGGTAACTGACAAGTAGATCAAGTTTTAGCCAACAGGTATCATCTCGCCATCTGAGCAAATCACATACATCAACATCAATATCACTTTCCGACAGTGCAAACGGGCGTCCCAGAGTTAACGACACAGCACGGTCAAGGACATAAGCGCTCCAAAAGACTCGTCGGCGAATCTCAATGCGATATGGATCCTGTGCTCGTGGCCCAACACAGGTGATGTTACGGTGTATTCCCAATTCCACTGCATATCGAACCGCGAATCCGATGATGTGCCAACCGCCTAAATTAGAAACACTGCCTGGAGTACGAAGGATATAGAGCGCTAGAAGGAGTAATGATTGAATCTTCTCTAGTCCAGGAACCTGTAGCGCCTCATCAGCGTACCGTATCGCGTTCGCATAATAAAACTCGGGATTGATGCTGCCACCCATTTCCGGATGAAGCTGCAGAATGCGGGCACTGATTGCGAACACCATATGAAGCTGGAACAGCTTGGATGGATTAACCCCCCGAATATCCGGAGATCCTAGGTAAAACTGGTGAAAATCGTCAAAGCTGAACTTGTCCAGAAATGGGTACCGGGGATGAACACGAGTGAAGAAAATGTCCGCCAGCTTCCGCTCGAGCTGGGGATCGGGTCTACTGTGAGTGTCCATGGGCGGATCAACATCGCTGTTCGCCTGTGCATTCGCGGATGCGATTGACCCCAGCGCTGTATGTGGAATTGGGGATTGAGATAGTATGCCTTCCACCATTCTCGAGAGACCAAAGCCGGCGGTCGCGCCGACAAAGAACGGTTCGGCCGTGGCATTCATGCTTAGGAGGGCCACATCCGTGGACAGCTCGGTTGTTACCGATGTCACTTGGTGATCCGACGCCGGGGTGGTGTTGCGCTGGACATGACTTTCCAACTCCGCGATTTTGCTCTCTAGGCTTCGGGTATATTCTAGTAGGCTGGCGTGCTCTTCACTCATATCGCCCCCCATGCGGCCTAGTCCTGCCCAGGTGCAGGCTTCAGTCGTCAGTTGGACAAACATGATTTATTTCAGAGGTGCATATATATACAAGCTCTCGCCTTTTGACATGGCGTGCATACTGGACGCGTCCCATTGCACTACGGTGAGGTTAGTACTACGACATGATAGTCTTACAATCGGGGGTTTCGAGTGTACTTTGGTTTTCCGTCGTTTGCAGCGCAGGCAAGCGATGGGTGCCCTGGTTCGCTTGGAAGATGGGAGATTCCCCGGATCATTCATTGAGAAGAGGAACAATCACGACATAGGTCATCGGTAGTTGGCCGTGAGCAAGAAAATGTTGGATTGCGGTGAACCACAGAAATCGGGTGGAGTCAGAATTGCCTGATCTTTTGGGGGATTATTTTAGTCTTAAAGGGTCCAGGCCACAGACAAATCAGCTCACACACTAAATGGGGCGCCCCCACCATTCTTCAATCCTCAATGCGACCTCGTTGAGTAATCTAACGCCCGTCTAAGGAACGATCTTCGTGACATGCCTCCATACCAATTTCCTAAATGGGCGAACGACATGCAGACGCGCTCACGTGCGGCCGGGTCTTGCTCAAAGAGGAAGGCGGAAAACTTTTCCAGCGCCAAGTTGTCTGCACGTTTTTGCATCTCATTTTTAAATTATCGTCTCGTTTCAAAGGCCCGCTTTAGCGTAAACTCTTGAAAGTTCCCCCTGCATGGAGGCCCCTTACACACTTTGATCGATCTCTTGGTGAGATTGTAGATGACACAGCTGACCGTGCATGTCGAACCGGAGTAAGGATTCGGCTGGCCGGGCTGCACAAATGGACCCCCGGTTGCCTTCCGCGCGGAATGCTCACAGAGACTGTGGGGATATCCAGCGTGGTCCTTGAAGGCGTTGATAATATCGGACTCTGTAAGAAACCCGATCAGCGCTTTTCTCCGGATGCCTACTTCCAGCCGATCAGCGCGGTACCACGAACTGCCCCCCGCCAAACAGTCCTGGATCTCGGACTGACACAAGAACGCCTGCGTTTGAAAATGGTTGCTATGGAGAATATACGGAGTGTCGGAGCCGGCCGACCCGGATATCCTGAAAATCATGCGGGGGGTGATTTCTAGACAGATGCCCATATTGTCTGCGGTGGTCAACATCAGATTGCAGGAGACGTGACGGGGTGTTCTGGCGACTCGTTTCAGACCGTCGGCATAGCTAGGGCTTTCTAGGAATAGTCGTCGTAGAGCTGAGGATGGAGGAATGGCCGGCATTTCCCCTTTCCCCACACTGGTGTCAAGCGAGGATGGCAGTGCATCGATCGAGCTACACAGGGAATTGGCGCACAATCCGAGCCCATCCGAATTCATTCCTGATCGACACAGTTGGCCGGCCTCGCTTACGAGGAATAAGGACGGTAGATTCTCTGAAGGATGCGGATGAACCTCGAGGTAGATGATCCCGTCTTCCTTGAAGAGCCGATCTGACATATCCCAATTTTGAGCCGTGTAGACTTGCCCATCTCCGGTCGCCTCCGATAGAATAATCGCGCTGGTACATTCAGAAGACGCTCGCGGATACGACAGATAGTGTGGTCCTTCCTCGTTTTCGGGGGCCGACTTAGGAAGACTTCGAGTGGTTTCCTCACATGTTGTAGAAGGATTGCTAATGTGGGAGAGGTCATATCGAGCATTCAATAACACTATATCCTCCAGGTCCACTCCTGCACCGTCGGCGACGCCACGCATTTCTGCAAGCCCCGATAACCAATACTTTTCCAAGCCTGGAATATAGCATTCCCGAATAATCCTCAGCGCAGTGGGCCTACCAAGTATGAGTAGATAGACACAAGATCGCCGGGCATGGTGTCTCACCATGCGATAAGGTTCCCTGGCCCTTTATAATAAGTTATATTCCGCAGAATCTTATCCCTAGCTTGCTGTCCATGCGAGAACCCGCGGTCATAGGGTAATCCGTACACGACGACATGCTGATAATAGTCGCCGCTGGCTTCGCTTGGCATATTGGCGTGCAAGATTAGGGCTTGGCATACACAGACGAGAAAAATAGGGGATCATTCGCGTCACTTTGCCTTTCTCTATCTTGACCCGGGTTTGTAGGTTTTTCAACCTGTGAATGTCGAATGCACGGAGAATATAAGTGAGTGTTGTATAAAAACATTTTATCAAGTTTTAGTGATAGAGCAGCATCGGTAGGTTCCCGACGGCCTTGAAACAATCGGTAGCTTGCCGATTCCTCGGGAAGAGCCGATTCTCTTTATCCCTGTTCTCTCTCTCCAGAACCCCTATTTCATCCACACTCTGTAGTCACCACAGGTGAAAGGATGATTTGCCTACCAGAAAGGGCCGTGCCGATCCCGCCATTTCTCCACATGGCATACCTAAATTTATTCAGTCGATGAGATGTGAGAAATTAGAATGGGGCGGAAACCGTGCGGGGATCGTCCTGGACCCTTGGTCTGGGGTGTGGAACAACAAGTCTTGGGAGTCTGAGCAGAAGCTTGTCGGAGGTTCAACAAAATCCGACTTCTGACACCCCCTTACCTTCGTCGTCGTATTTATTGAGTCGACATGTTGGTATCTCCCGTTTTTTGGCAATTTTGCGCGAATTGTGGGTCAACATGAGTTCGAAGACCGTGGATATATCTGTCTCTTCCTGTTCACAAATGGAGGTCGACCACCCCAAACAAAACCACGGGTACGATGATGCCATCAATATATTCAATGGAGAGTCAGGCGACATAGACGTTGAGTTCACGGACAAGGAAGCCTCTGTCGTCCGCTGGAAAATTGACTTGATCATTGTCCCGATGGTAACTGCGACGGAAGATGTGCCCTTTGGTTCTTTGCTGACCGAAGTCCACTGGCAGATGACCGTGAGCTATATCCTTTCCTTCATCGACAAAGGTATTCTATCCACTGCTGCCGTTTATGGCCTCAGGACAGATCTGGTGAGTAATGAATGTATTCTCTTTTCAAGGAGTAACCGGGGAAGCTTACAGTGCCTAACTAGGATCTGAAGGGCCAACAGTATAGTTGGACATCGTCGATCTTTTATTTTGGGTATAAATCACCAGTCTTGGTCTTCAAGTGTGTCGCCTGGCTCACAACTTTAGGTTCCTTGTCTGGCAATATCCAAATTCCATCTTCATGCAAAAGCTTCCTATTGGCAAGTGGATAGGATCCATGATCTTCATGTGGGGACTTTGTGTCGCGACAACGGCCGCCTCGACGAATTTCGCAACGCTTGCCGTCAATCGGTTTTTCTTGGGTCTCTTCGAGGCCTCCAACAATCCTGCCTTCACACTCTTGGTCAGCCAATACTTCACGAAGAATGAGCATGCCCTGCGCTCATGTATTTGGTGGGCTGGTGCACCCATCGGCGCCTTTATTGGTGATGGTGTCTCGAACGGTATCGGCCATGTGCATGGGAAGCTGTCCCAATGGCAGGTATGACAAGGACCTTCCTCTTGTCTGTCATACAGAGCTTTTGCTAAGACGGTGCCAGTATCTATATCTCATCTTTGGCCCCATCACCATGCTGTGGGGGATCATAGTGTTTTTCACCATGCCCTCCTCACCCATGTCGGCATGGTTCTTGACGCCTCGGGAGCGAAAAATTGCTGTTGTTCGGGTGAGAACACCCCTTTTCGCGCATGATCCGTCCTATTTCATGACAATTGACACTGGCGATTCCAGGTGCTTCAAAATCACGCGGGTCTTCACAACCGACAATACAAAATTTACCAAGTCAAAGAAGCCCTCCGGGATCCTCAGGCGTGGATGATGTTTTCCATAGTATTCTTACAGTGTATACCCGGAGGCGGCTTAAACGCGTTTAACAAGATTATTCTCACGGGTCTTGGTTTCTCCAGTGTCGAGTCCACTGTCGTTGCGATGCCAGAACATGCCGTTCAACTTGTCAGTGTGTTACTTGCGTAAGTTTTAAGATCCTCGATGTACCCAGTGACCGGCTAACAGTAGCAGGGGTATTGTATGCTCGTGGGTCGGTAAGGGCCGATGCATTGCCATGATCCTCAGCAATGTATGCGTTCTTGTGGGCAGTGTTCTATTATACAGTAAGCTTCGAATACTTGTATAACTCCTGACGCATTACTCACAAGAGAACAGCTCTGCCGACGGATCGGAAAATGTCTCGCTTGGGAGCTGTATATTCCCTTCTGACTTGTACAGTGTCCTACATCATGTGCATGTCCATGATATCGTCTAACATCGCTGGGTTCACTAAAAAAATGACCGTCAGTGTAAGTTCGTGGGGCTTCTATCGGCTTTCAGTATTCTAGACAAATGCCTGACATAAAACTACCTTATTCCAGGTTATGATTTTTGTCGGCTACTGTGTGGGTCAAATTATCACACCACAATTCTTCCTGTCGACGGAAGCACCGACCTATCCTACCGGATTCCGGGCCTATTTCGTCACCTCGTCCATGATGATCGCAGTCGAAGCTGCCCTAATGTTCTATCTGCTCAATGAAAACAAGCGGCGGGATAAACATGCACTTGAGTTAGGGGTCTCCCAGAACACCAGTGATCATCGTATTGTAGAGACGGATCTCTTAGATCTGACTGATTGGGAACGACCTGAATTTAGATATGCCTGGTAGTCTGAAAGTCAATGTTCAGGATTTAACAAAAGTCCGCAATTTTTCGCCTTCGTTCAGTGTACCACACACAATACCTTTCGCCATTTGTTAGATCGCACAACATGGAAAGCACACAAGCGAACTATGGGCTATCTTATGTTCTACCTATTCTCCTACTGGGTGTGTAATATACAGGATGACATGACGGCACAGCCGACGATCCTTATGATTATGACTTGGTCGAACCACATTCCCACACCCGTTTCTCAATCCTTGGTGAGTTCAAGGCGCATATATCTTGGATCATTCAAAGAATTCCACTCCTAGGAGCAGCGGCAAGGTGTAATGTTTCGGGGTGGTGAGCATTCAGCCTGTGCGATTTCAGTTACATCAACATTCGAAGCGTAGACATACGAACATCTCTCTCTTAAGAGACAAGATGCAAAGCTGAAGGCCCCCAAGTAGGGGTTCAAAGAAGGTCACTGTGATCTGGAGCAAGACATACAAAGGGTACATAAACAAATGTTGTCGCAACGGTCCTTCCAGATAGCAAGTATGGCACCATTTCCTCTGCTGACCTTACATCTAACATGCAGCAAATCTTTGGCTATCTTCGCGTTTGCCTGTGAGTTGAGGACTGGGCTCGGTCCCTAACGTTGCATAACGATATTCATTTAGGCGGTGTTTAGATATTCAACAGTCGGGCATTGGTTATCCTGCCATACGGCCTGAAAAGGTCTATGATACCACCCGGCTGCGAAAGTGTGGATGCCTACAGCTATCTCCGCGGACCTTGATATCGGTGTTGAGCGAAATGCAGTTCGACCCCTGGCTTGGTCAACTCTCCTTTTAGCCCGTACCTATAACGAACCAAGACATTGCATGAGACATACTACTAGACTGGTGAAGCACGCAGAGAAAGAGGAAGCATGTGATAAATGCGACGGCTGAAGTGTCCGAGCGAGATCAAAGATGATGCTCAAAGCTCACTATGGCGTGATCGTATCTAGCAATCAGGTGATGAGAGATCCAAGGACAAGAGACGATCTAGCAAAACCAGACAGCGGGAATCATGAAGACTCTGCTGTCACTAATGGTATATACAATTATTGTGACCCACACATGAACAAAGGTGGCAGGGCCCAGCGCTGCAGCTTATGCCAAGCTCCATCCAATCGGACTCCCCGTCGCGTTTGCGCAGTCAATCTACTGTGGAGTTCTGAGAAGCTGCAGAAGATCAGTTGCGACTGCATAGTACTGGGTGCAAGAGCTTTGCAGCTGAACTTTCCCTCAAGCAATACCAGGCTGAGAGGCTGGCTACCAAACTACGACCCTTGCAATCAGGTTAGCCAGATCTCAATTCACCACCAAGGCCCCCTGGGCAACTATGTCCTCTAGCCGCGACTATCCCTGTAGGCTAGAACAGCACGTATTCGAACTAGCTAAGAAGGACGTTGTGCTTATCAGAGACCCCTGTACCATGGGCTGTTCAGCTCTGCGTTGTAGCGCTATATCACGGTAGTATCCTTTATCTAATTGTGCCCTCGTGTCTCCCATTGGTCGTATACACATAGCACGTACATAAAAAATCTTGCTCCAGATACTGTTCGCCGCTTGTAAGTTACACAGAATTTTTTGCACAAAGCCGCCGATATTCGGAAGATGAATATGGACCGGGAAGCAATACCTTTTTACGCCACAACAACTAGTCTAGTCATTGTAAGAGCCCGATAATCATGCCGGGAAACAGACAAGCGTCCCGCTATGCGAGGATATATTGGCACAGGTGATCTGCGCTTGTCGGCGAAGATCTCCAAGAATCGGCGGCCATCTCCCGTAGTTCTTCATATCGAGCAGGTCTTGTTATTCCGACGTAGGGCCGACGCTTAGCACATTGGTAGAGAAAAATAAACATCATGCAGGATCATCTACTACAAGGTCCACTAACGCGCATATTCGAACCGCTCTGCCGGACATCACAGCTGCAGGGCAAAAGTCACTCAGGTCTGTAAAAAGGAGGGCCAAAGGCCTACACGTGTCTTCAGGGTAGGCGCAAATGAAAAAATCTTCAGGCCTGGTCGAGTCAGAGCCAATCAGCGGGAAATCTGCAGGGGTGTACGCGTCGTCAGAACAGGATCTTCGGCCCGAATGCTACCAGGCCCTTATCAATATCTACTATTTTTCCCTGTCGAAGTGCCTGTATAGATATGGCGGAAGTAATTCTTTCAGCTGGGTCCGACGCTCAAAACTCCCGCGATGTCTCATTTCCCACCCAATCTGGGTCTTTTGCTATACAACAGGAGTCGGTCTGGGTGAATTGTCATAGTCGAACTCGTCTCTGTCGATACTTGGCTGCTAGTGTATTCGCTGTTAAGTTCTAGAATAGCACTGCAACGCTTAATGCGCGCCTATTAAGGGTGGGTCGTGCTAGAGAGGTTGCCGTTGGTTAAGCGTGTGCTAGTGAAGCGGAAATAGATAGTGGTACCTCAACCGGTAATGCTAGATCCGTTGGGCCTCAGCCCATGTCAAACATGCTATTGTGAGAGAAAGACTGATCGTGTGTTGCTGGTGTGTGGTTCGGTAGCAGAAACACGGCTGCCCTGAGGTGCAACGTACGGCAGCCAAGCTGCCTTCAGGATGAATGTTCGAGAGGTTCCTTGAGAAACGCCTCTTGGCATGCCGGCCAAGCCGGCGCGAAGTTGATCCTGTCAAATGTATGTTTAGGAACGGGATGCGCTGTGGCCAGTCTGATCGTGCTGTTGGATCGAGGCTAAGACCGTGACAATCCTTCCTGGCGATGCCCTCACCGGTCCCTCATTCTGGCCTCCGAAGGTGACTACAGGAAGAGGAAGCAAGCCAGGTTGGAAGATTGTCCCATCTTCTCTTCGGATACGTAAGTTAGAGAGTCCGAAAAAGCTATCTGTCACCAATGTTCTGGTACCAGTTAGTCAACAAGCTTCTGGGACCGTTTCTTGGCATTACAAAGCAGAAAGAACTCTTGTTGCTCCAGTCACGCCTTTTCCTGTTTCAATTGGCCCAAGGCCAGGCACAATGCGAGACCCTGAAAATTTTTTGCTCCGACGACCAACATCAACCCACTCTTCAGCTACATTTCCGCCCAATGTCACCCTAAACGGTTCACGCACATGTGTACTCGGTATTTCATGATCAGGCCCCCCTTAGTGTACGTAGCACACTCCGCTGAATTAAGCATCAAAAGTGACAGGGCGGTTCGCCTGTTACCGATAGTTTGATAGGTGGCACCTAGCCGAGAAAGGGGGATATCTTCCCACCACACAATGCGATCGACTAGTAGCCCTCACTCGAACAGGTCCGTAGTGATACCGGGATTCCTAACCACGAGAGTCGCCCAGTTGTGAGGGATTTTCATTCCGATGCGAGTAAGAGCGATCGGGTTGGTCGGTGTGTCCCGCACCCGCGAACACGGAGAATTTCCCGATGGATTCGAAGCTTTTCTCACTTGCTTAGAGTAGACGATCCATCAACAGTGGGAGGGGATCGGATGCCTCTCCATCGATTGCTGGTGCCTGTTCAGAGTCACGGCATGCGCGGGTCTCCGCGACGGGCCACAGGAGTCGAACTATTTACTGAATTAAAACAAGAGAGGAATAGTCACGGGGGAGCGGGAACCCTGGTACGCCCATTCGCTAAGGCCACACTCCTTCGAGCAAAAGTCCCAATCGTCAGGATTCCTCAGTCTCCACCACGGTGGGGGTCGTGCATTGACTAGAGACAATGCGGGGGAAGGCGGCACTCTTGTCGGATACCCTCAGCGCGTCTCGTTGGCCAGCATCTAAGCTTAACGGACGCCAACTGCGCGCATGACTGTGTGGGCGCCGTGCTAAACTATATTGCCATGACGCAAACACCGCGGGGGGTCCGAATACGAGGCCTTCTCAGAGGCTCGTCGGAGGCCACAGTCATCGCCTGGGCTATCTTTCTGCCCCCCGGGATTGGCCCATGGCAAGGCAGACAAAGAACCCCAGCCCGTACCGCTGTCAAACTCTGCTGTTCTAAAAAACATAGTCAACCAAACCACCCTTGTCTCTTCAGGAAATGATTCGCTCTGTTCCAGCGGTCCACCAACAAGGATGCAACGTTGATAGATTAATCCACTTTCTTGGCCGAGGGACTGACTGAAGAACAGCATGTGGTTGTCGCCGACTCTACGAAGGAACAGCCCGAATATCGGGTTTTTCCTGAGTTCAGGTTCCACGCCGGGGGCCCACCATCCCGGTTGGGATGATTCTTGAGACAGGTCCCTTGTATAGGGAAATCGAAGAGGCACGGCTGGGAGATGTATAAAATGCGCGTCTTCCCCCGAGGACAGAATAGCTACCCAGACACCCTCACAGTTCTGATTGTCCTTGCAAGATAGCCTCAACCCAACGGAACAAAGCTTTCACGGAGCCCTTCCACCTCAGTCACCATGCATCTTTCTATGAAGACTCTCTTTGCTTCTCTCCTCGGAGCCACCGTTCTCGCAAGCCCTCTTCCTAGTAATGCCCTGGTTGAGAGAAACGCTCCTCTGAACGAGTTCCTCAGCATCCTTCTGTCTCATCTGCCTGCCATCAATGGCTCTATCACCGCGGTGTCGGGTCTGATCACCGACTTTGATCAAGTGCTCGCCGATCTCACCGGTGCTCAAACCACCCAGAATCAATATATTGGGGTCTGCACGGAGTACACCGTCCTCTTCGCCCGCGGAACCAGTGAGCCCGGAAACGTAAGTCTACTTGTCCTCCGTAGTGGTTCCGTTTTTAATCTAGCGCAGGTCGGTGTCCTTGTTGGACCTCCTCTATATGAGGCGTTTGAGGAAGCCGTGGGTTCGCGCGCCTTGACCTTCCAGGGTGTCAACGGCTATTCCGCATCTGTCGAGAGTTATCTGGCTGGTGGTGACGCCGCCGGTAGCAAGTCAATGTACGTCTCTTCTGCAATGTTCCGCAACCATCTCGCGACATTTCAATGCAAAATCGTAACCGGAGCTGACACTGGTCGAACAGGGCATCCGACGCCACCGAGATTCTCACAAAGTGTCCCGACACCAAGCTCATCATGAGCGGTTACTCCCAGGGCTGTCAGGTTGTTCACAACGCCGTTGAGCAGCTCCCTGCCGAAATCGCCAGCAAGATCAGCAGCGTCCTCCTCTTCGGTGACCCATGTACGTTGAATCCAAGCTCGTATGATCTGTGATGTCTGTAACATGCTGACCATTTGATAGATGAGGGCAAGCCTTTCCCCAACGTTGACGCTTCCCGCGTGAAAACCGTGTGTCACGCCGGAGACACCATTTGCAATAACAGCATTATTATCCTGCCTGCCCACTTGACCTACGCCGTTAATGTGGCTGAGGCGGCTGCCTTCGCGATCGCGACTGCGAACCGCTAATTTAAGATAAGGGCTACATGTTCACCGTGAAGTTTGTTTCCGTCCGGGTTTTGGCCTTCCCTAAGATCCGTTCGCTGCATCGAACATACCGATCCGTGATCCAAGTATAGGTACATATCGCATGCTAGGCACGAGTGCGTTGTTCTGCATTGATGAGGGAATTTAGTAATGTATATTAATATGTGACGTGCGATATGTTATATAGTATGTGTGGTAGATTAATAAACTCACCCCGCATAATCATCTTTTGGCTGTCGCGCTTGTAGAGTATTATAACACTGGCTTTACCGCTTCTAGAACTTCTTGTATAAAGGCATCATCAATTAGTGGTCGGAAATATTCATCTTGAGCATTTCGCTGACATGTTTACAATGTCTCTGGTACATAGATTTGATATGCGGAAACATACGGTTGACAGTTACTATGCCGGCTTGGGGCATATCTGGGGTGACGCATACGACTGACAAAGAGTGAAGGGGGATAGAGAATAAGAAGAATAATGAAAATGAAAACCATGCCAATTCTCACCTTTAGTAAATCACAAGCTACACATACGCAAGCTTTCCATCATCCAAACGTGGGGGGCTGTCATAGAAGAATCAGTAATTCTTCGCTATGATACGGAATATATATTTACGGACGATCAGAGAGTTCGTCAAACAAGTTGAACTTGAACTCGTTCAACATAATTTGATTTCACCTCCCATAGCATTATTAGCCTAGCGCTACATCAAGAATATTCTGAGTCCCTTACCACAAGAACTATTTAATGGTAAAGGCTTATCGACGTGCAAGACTTCTGACTGGAAGAAGTTCGGGCGCTTAGGCCAATCAGATGAAGATATTCAAGGGGATAAGTGGCTAAAGCTTGGCGCAGAGTATAAAAGCTTTGTTGTCTTCAACTCTCTAGCACTAGATTGACTTTACTAGGGTATCAAATATAATTCCCCCTGATCGGACTTCTACGGTTGGAATAATTGTCACACTTACGGCTCAATCGGCAATTATATTAACGACCTGTGATCCTGTTCAGCTTGCCCGTTCAATCACGCCCATCATACGAATTCTGTATACATTGAAAGACACGAAAGGCCTCGACAGGGCTCACAAGAAGCCGATGATGGCTAGGGACAATTCTATGGACCGCAGACAACCATTTAGGGTTCCCGATGGAAGGTGACATCGGGCAGCGGGCCAGCGTAACATCCGAAGTCACCTGGCCGCAAGTCACGGGGATGCCGAACTGCAACAACATTTCGTTGTGGCTGAAGACGCAAACCGAACTCCCTACCGCTACACCTTCAGGCGGCATGTCGCACACATCGGTGAAGCCATTCTCGGATCTCTCGAGCTTTCTGCAGCCGCTTCGTATAGGAATAGATACCCTGTATGAATTGTCATACCGCCTTTCCTTAACCTATAAGAAGTTAGCGGCCTCCCCCGAACATTTCTTCCCCACTCCCATCACCCGACTGCCAACTGGACTGGAAACGGGTCGGTATCTCGCGGTCTACGTGGGTCTCTCATATCTCCGGGTGGCCTTTATCGATTTGTTGGGTGATCAACAGCGCGTGCGACGAACACTTGAAAAGGCTTGGCCAATCGAGGAGCACCTGCGAAGAGACCGTGCCCCAGAACTGTTTACCTTCATAGGAGACTGTATTGCAGATGTTGTTAGAGATAGCTTGAACAATCCAAATGAAGAGGTACCGCGCGAGCTGACGACCGGTATCTCTTTTTGCTTCCCCATCAGGTAGGCATCATGATGTCCAACTTGACTCATCCGCCGCGAGATAAAACCTAACGAGGAAGGTTAGACAAAAATGTTTGAATGAGGCCATTCTCATGCCAACAGGGAAAGGCTTCGCATTGAAGACTGATCTTAACTTGCACCAAGCATTACTGGATGGCTACGAGCGTCACACCTGGTCCCCCGGTGAAGATGAAGATGAGCAGCGGATGCCTGCTAAACGACGAAAGCTTTTCAACCTTCCAAGGCTAAGGATTGCAGCGATGACAAATGATACTTCGTCAACACTTTGCTCGCTGGCTTATACAATCCACTCGTTCCCAAATACGCGCGCAGTAATGGGCTTCATTGTCGGTGCTGGCTCCAATGCTACTGTTCCATTAAAGATAGCCGACCTACATGAGCGTAAAGTCCAGCATATCCGGGAGAAGGATCCAAGTGCCCAGGAGGCTCTAGTGTCGACGGAGTGGACACTATCTAGTGCCTCAACACCAATCTTTGAGCTGGATCTCCGAACTAAATGGGATATAGAACTCGACAACCATTGCGAAAGGCCGGGATTTCAGCCGTTGGAGTTGATGATTGGCGGAAGGTATATTGGTGAGCTAGTGCGGCTCATCGCCTTTGACTGGTTTCATAATGTGCTAGGCATCCCACGCTCAGCATTGCCTGTGAAACTGGTTACAGAACACTCGCTTTCGACAGATTTCCTTTCTCTCAAGGTGGCTTCCAACCAGTCTGACGAGGGGTTAGCAGTGGAGCTGTCTCAGGAGCTGCCGCAGCCTTCGATAAGTGACTGGCGTTGGACAGCGGATTCCTCACGGGATCTTCGTGTCATTGCAAACTTCGTCCAGGACAGAGCGGCTTCCCTGGTCGCAGCAGTTATTGTTGGTCTTCTTGTATGCGCCGGAGAGATCGCCTTGCAACCGCCTCACAATCATAGAGACTTTTTGACACTAGCTGCTTCGAATGGCAACACACGGACTGAGGAGTCCACAACAAGGTGGAAGAATGGCCCAGAAGAACTGGCTGTCGCTGTTTCCGGCGGAGTCATGCAGCATTTTCCACACTACAAACAAAAGGCTCAAAGATACATAGACCAGCTCCTGATTCGTGCTGGCCCGCAACAAGGAGGCAAAAGTATCTTTCTTCGAGATGTGAATGATGGGGGACTAATAGGTACGGGAATTCTAGCAGGCACTACTACCGGGGAGATCGGGGGCATCATAGGCTCCACCTTTGAAGCGTGACTTTCTAAGTACATATCCTACGACTGTGAATAAGGAGATGCTTGCCTGCCGGATGTACCTTACAGAGAGCCTCTATAAGGCCACCCGACTGTCCCAGGAGCATGCCTCTGAAGAGGCTGATCTAGTTATCATTGATATTCGAACATATTCAAGAACTGTCACCTTCAAAATGGTAGACTGAGAATTATTGTATGAATGAGACTGGACTGGCGCTGGACCTGAACTCTCTCCCTTGCGCATTCCTGCAGGTAGAAGAAATGTATGAGACATAGCCCTATGGCAATATATCGTCCTGGTACTCCGTTGAAGCAAGCTCCCGAGGAGCCATTTGTCCGCGTCTCGAATTGTTTTCCCTTCAATCACGAAATTCCCTTCTTAGGATAGTGGCAAAGCGCCTTGGGCTTAGTGCTCACACCTCTTCCCGTATCGATGAAGCAGATACCTTCCGTACACTACGAAATTAGTACATGTGTACTTCCCAACGCACGAATAGCTTCAAGAGTCTCCTTACCGGGGTGCTACATTCAACTTTCCACACGCCTGTGAATTCCCGAGCGGTGCATTCTTCATACATATTGTCCAGACTCTTACCACATGTCTTGGTAAGGTTAGCAATACACCCAGCAAGAACATGGTAGATGAATTAACTTACACCGCCGATCATCCTATTCTTCACGCCTGGGGCCCCTAGCGTCGGAGGCATCTGCCCTGCGCTGGTCTGACCGGTCTGGCCGACCTGATTGCCCAGCTGACCCGGCGCGGGAATGGCAGAGGCAAGGGCGACGGTGAAAAGAGTGAAGATGATGGTGTTCATGTTGGAACGCAGGATTCTGGTCAAAACGGTATAAAGTTTTAAATGACGGAGGCTCACCTGCAACAACAGACTGCTACAGCCAGAGAATAGGGTTATATTGGGTGAATATCGTTTATTATATAGCTGAAAAGGGTGGACCACCAAAGCCGGGCGCTTGTAAGTGTAGTCTTAAGCACTGGGTGTACAACAAATTAGGTTGAGACG
The DNA here is from genome assembly GCF_009193645.1 of Aspergillus pseudonomiae. Lineage (NCBI taxonomy): Eukaryota > Fungi > Ascomycota > Eurotiomycetes > Eurotiales > Aspergillaceae > Aspergillus > Aspergillus pseudonomiae. The sequence goes on along the minus strand of NW_022476062.1, from coordinate 147,450 downwards.
GCTTAGAACCGTGTTGATTTGGTATGGACCAAAATATGTATACGACTAGCGGATGCTAGGTTCTCTTCTAGGAAGGTAGATCCTTTGAAGTCTGACGCCCGAACAAAGCTGGGCGCTACTTTAGTTTGGCACTTTATTACCAGAGTTCCATTGGTTTCGCTTGATTTCCGAGGCTGCGCTTCAATTTCCCAAGACCAGGGTACTGTTCGATCTGATTACTAGCTTTCCATTGTTGACCGTACGTCCCTAAGCGATCATTGGAATGCCTCCACTCATAGCAACTTCATGCGTGTGCCCCAGGGCTAGAAAGACAAATTCATATGAAATTGCCATGACAGATGCATGGTATTTCTTGAATATCAGTCTCGCCAGGGGTATTACATTCGGGCGTAACGGGGCACGGTAAAGTTTGACTCTCTAAAAAAGCCTATGCCCCAGCTCTTTGTTATGGTTGGCATATCCTTGAATAGGGGGATCCACGAAGTGCAATACGGAAAGCGAGTTGTCAGGGACCTGTGAACAATAATACTATAATAAAAAAGACAGAAAGAAAGAAAAGAAAAGGACCACAAAAAGAATCGGACGATCTTGTAGTGAAAGTCAAGTTTCTGGACCCAACATTTCTGCCTCTCCGCGTGGAAGTATTTGCGATTATTGTATAGCCTCTATGAATGTAGCGATGGCACTGATATTAGTACTGTGTTTGTGTGTCTCGCTACGGTAGAAATTTGAAGCCCGGCTTTCATCTTTGAAGAACAGTCCGTAGCTGGTGGATGGTACTCCAGGTACAGAGGCCGTGCCCTACCCTGTTGTTTCACTAAATAACTCAAAGAGATTGCAATAACAACACGCCATGATTCCACAAGTTACCAGGCCAGGTTTAGACTCGCTTGGAAAATCTCAGAATCTAGTTCATTTCCTTGACAATATCTCAGCCAGTCTTTCACATGCTGCTCCCATTGACGAATGACTCTCGACGCAGATATTGCTCTTTTTCAATCTCGATCGTAAGTATATACAGATCCCTGCTGTGGCCAGCCCGCGTAGCCTTGTGATGACGCCGACATGGCGTTAAACAGGCTAGCTTGAGACGACACTATTCGATTTGGTCCAACTACAGGGCTGGACCAGGTCGACTTGTCTGTCTTCTTCTCATGCGACCGTGTCCAATTCGGTAGCATCCCGAGAACAGGCTTTTACGGTTGCACGTATTCACAAAGAGGGTCTACTTCCCGCTCGGCGTGGCTAGAAGCGGCTGCTCAACAAGGCGAGACGTCTCTGAAACAAGAGGTCGATAGCGGCCCGTGTCAATGAAACTCGCCGGTATCTGGCGCAGTCCTACAAAGCCCTGTCGGTGCTTGACATCAAGATAACCCTAGAACGGCGTGCATATTGCATGATGTCGAGACGGCGCCGGAATGTACGAACCCGTCAACTTCCACTAATAGCGGTGGTAGATTGATACTTACACGCCAGGCACGTGGGGTACTGCTTTAAATAGCCGGGAGTTGCCGACTTCTAGAACATGACGGCTGACGAGATCCACCAAAAACTGCCGCATGCCGTGTCTCGGGGGTCGAATGGTTACATGCCGACGTCAGGTAAGCACTGGAACATACAAGGGCCATGGAGATATGTCCGTGTTCAATCAAGTCGAAGACCGTCAGTCCTTATCGGTCATGGTGACGAATACAAACCCTGAATCTATGATTACTTGGACCTCGGTCCTCGTCAGCTGGGCCATAGGAAGTGGATGTAACTCCTCTAAGGTGAACCGTGAGCCTCTATGTATCTCTGTTCAGCGAGGAGATAAACTTTGGATCGACGACTAGTACGATTTGGTAACGGACTGTTGCTCCGGATTGAACCCTGGAGGCGTGGCGTGAAGCTGTCTGGGGTTGCTCCGCAGAGCTAATTCGGAACGAGACGCTAGGCGCATCTCGTATATGCCAAGGACACCTCTGCTCTTGCACTTGGATTCGGCAATGAAAGTGCGTCATACCGTTGGCTGAGTGTGAAGATCTCTTCCAGTTTTAGAACGGAAGTGTTGGGAACTGCCTGATCGGGGTCAACGACAGACCCTGACAGGAGTATAGAGCACAGAAACTAGCTATCCGCATCTTCAGTATAAATCGATGGCTTTCTTTGGCATGTTTCTCAATTTCCAGTTCGCAATTCCATCGAAGAACCTCCAACAACAGTCTTTTGCTCATTCTCCTTTATCAGCCACCATGAAGTTCCAAGCTTTCGTCGCAGTCACTCTTGCCCTTCTTCAAACTGGTCTCTCGTCGGCCTTGCCTCAGGGCGCCAGTGTGGCTGCGCGTGATGACAAGCGAGGCTCTGAGCAGGTCGCTGGCCTCGGATCTCGCAAGCAACAGGTCACCGGTGCCGGGGGCAGTACCATGGACCTGGCAATTGCCATGCTTGAGACGAAGAATATGGGCACCGACTATCCATATGGTATGAGTTGTTCCATGATAGCAGACATGATGGAATCGGCTAACGCGATCATGCGTATATAGGTGACGGCAAGTCTGGAGATGCCACGAACTTTGGAATCTTCAAGCAGAATTGGTACATGCTCCGCCACTCAGCATCCGAGTTTCTGGGGCAGAGTGTTGGTGATGTCAGCAACGGCGCAATTCTAAAGTACGTCAGCATGGCTTACTTGCTTAATTATTAAATACTGATACCCCTACAGCAGCGATCTGGGTAAGGATATCCAGGCCCGCCACGATGGAGAGGCAAAGTTCGGTTTTGATGTCTGGTTCGCTGGCCATCGCAATGGGGAATCTGGTGTCCAGAACCCTAACACAGACGACATCAAGCGTGCGTATTCTCATGCTGCGCCTTTCGTTGCAATGTATTAATCGATGCTAAATAACGATAGGGTACCGCGATGCCGTTCAATGGATCAAATCACAAATTGAAAGCGACAAGAAATATGAGTCGGACGACACTCGCTTCTGGGTTGATGTCACTGCCATCTAAGGACCGGGATGGCCCAGGGAGTGGTATTCTGTAGGGTTGGGTAGGCTTTGAATGTATTTGGTACAGTGCCTAGGTAGCTCAGTAACAGGAGAATTCAACATCTCCTACTGAATGTACTTCATTTGCTTCTGACCACCTAGCTGAAAAGAATTGCTTAGTACAATCATACACAACGCCTACAGTACCAATGATTTCTATATGGACACCGGAAAAAAAGAAGGAAGAAGTATAGTAGATACAACAAGGCGAACAAAGATCCTAGGGTATTGAATCAATCAGAGCCTCGTGACAGAACAAGAATACTGGAGGATTTAGAGATTGAAAGTACAAGCATGCCCGGATCCTTGCTGATAGAGGCCGTTGTAACATAATAACGTAACACTCGAGGAGAAGAATAAACATGACGTAAGGTTAAAGACAGGAGGAGGATCTACAGGGACATTTTAACGAAAGGCCAGGGCCATCTAGGAGCCGAAACCCGATTCCATCGCCGACCCGCAGTCACAACCTCCGATGGGGATACCGTATGTCTCTCCGAGATACGGAGTATAAGGAGCATATCTAGAGAAAACAACCCCATGAGCGGACGGCTGGTAGCACAAAAACGGGGAAACGCAAGTAACATAGGAAGGTTGAAAGTCAGAACCACAGAAAGGTCAGCAGCTTGGGTATCCCTACTCCCGCCTCTGGATCTGGGTATGGGTTGACAGAAATGCAGCAATTCAAGCGCCGAGTCTGGCCCGAGCCAAGACTTCATGTAGTACTTGATGGTGTCAACGGTGGACTAGCTCCTAGCAATACGCTGCCAAGTGGGATTTGGTACCTCGTCTAAATAACCACGTCGAGGGTCAAAAGCCAGTCGAAGGATGAGCTATACTTGAACAACAAATTAGAACCCGTGTAGATCTTATCTAGGCTCCACTTCCTCAACATTGTAACTGGTTCAGATAAATGTCGAACAGTGAAATGTCGGCCAGCTTACCACATCGTATGCTGCGATGCCGAAGTCTACTGCCGGACTGACGGACACGGAATCCTTGCGCCGATCTCTTCAGTTTATCATGGTTCCCCAGACCATTCTCTATTCCATGGGTCATGGCTTCATCCCCGGACTGTTTCCGAAACCGTGGGAGCAGTCTTGGCTACCAGATAGGGTCAAGTCCAAATCAGGCTGTGGGCCAATTACACTAGATATAGCCAGTTAGAAAGGTTGTAGTCATACAAACCACTGTCCAGCCTGTCGTTTCTTTTACCGGGGTTCAGCCGAAGCGTGGTTCTGAGGCCGTTTAAACGACAATGTGGGGAGAGGAATGTGGGGTCCCCGCAGCCTTGAAGGAAACCGAACCCGAAGCAATTTCCGCTACTCCACATATTATGCGAGAAATTCTTCAACTGGCGCTAGGGATTGGTTGGTTGGTTGGTTTAGTACCCTAGAAGAATCCATGCTGAAGGCCGGCCGACCATGACAGATACGAAGCCGACATCGCGGGGAATAGGTGATTGAGACCGAGTCTGGGGGAGTTCCGAGGTCTGGCATGATGGGATCATGGGTCTGGCCTGCGTGCGTGTGTCTTGGAGGACTATAAAAGCATGAGTGGCACGCAATATTGCACTCCTTGAATCTGAGAAAGTAGCACGCACCTGATTTCCTAGTTCCTTCTTCTCTTCTTTGTCGGCTTCCCTGCGTGGGCGTCTCGAAGATGAAGCTGTCAGTGGCCCTTTCTACAATTGTTGCGCTGCAGCCAGCAGCAGCCGCTGCTGTGCAGAATCGTGCGTCCGATGTGGCCGAGCTGGAGCGCTACTGGGCGTATGGGCATTCAGAGCCCGTCTATCCAACCCGTAAGCAGCCATTGTTCAAGCCCCAGCCGGAGACGCCGCTTAGATAACTAATACCATACTCATAGCTGAGATCCAGGGTTTGGGGGATTGGGAAGAGGCCTTCACCAAAGCCCGGTCACTCGTCGCACAGATGTCTAACAAGGAGAAGAATAACATCACATACGGCTATTCCTCTACAACTAACGGTTGCTCTGGGACTAGTGGAGGCGTCCCGCGATTGGGGTTCCCTGGGATCTGCCTCCAGGATGCCGGAAATGGTGTGAGAGGTACAGATATGGTCAACTCTTACGCATCAGGAGTTCATGTGGGAGCCTCATGGAACCGCGACCTTACCTACAGCCGCGCCCAATATATGGGCGCCGAGTTCAAGCGAAAGGGAGTCAACGTTGCACTTGGTCCAGTCGCTGGACCTATAGGCCGCATAGCGCGAGGCGGTCGCAACTGGGAAGGCTTTAGCAATGATCCCTATCTGTCCGGGGCCTTGACTGGCGATACCGTTCGCGGTATGCAAGAATCTGTGATTTCCTGCGTGAAGCATCTCATTGGAAATGAACAGGAAGCGCATCGCTCGACGCCATCAATGCTGAAGAACAGTCGAAACCAATCACTCTCCACCAACATAGACGATAAAACCATGCATGAGCTCTATCTGTGGCCCTTCCAGGATGCAGTCAAGGCCGGCGCCGGTTCTGTCATGTGCAGTTACAATCGGATCAACAATAGCTACGGTTGCCAGAATAGCAAGACTATGAATGGCCTGCTCAAAGGCGAACTGGGCTTCCAAGGATTTGTCGTCACCGATTGGGGTGCTCAGCATACTGGGATTGCCAGTGCAGAGGCCGGGTTAGATATGGTAATGCCTACATCTTCGTACTGGGAGAATGGCACCCTTGCCCTGGCTGTCAAAAACGAGTCTCTGTCTTCCACACGTCTTGACGATATGGCCACCCGCATTGTCGCTACTTGGTATAAATATGCGGAGATTGCCAACCCCGGTCATGGCCTACCATACAGCCTTCTCGCTCCCCACAATCTTACCGACGCCCGCGATCCAAAGTCTAAGTCCACTATCTTCCAAGGCGCAGTAGAAGGACACGTCTTGGTCAAGAATACAAACAATGCCCTCCCTCTTAAGAAACCTCAGTTCCTCTCACTCTTTGGATATGACGCCGTCGCTCCTGCTCATAACACAATGGATGATCTTGATTGGAACATGTGGTCTATGGGCTATGATAATACCCTAACATATCCTAATGGCTCAGCCGTGGACCCAATGATGCTTAAGTATATCTTTCTCTCGAGTACAGACCCCAGGGCCTATGGCCCCGGTGTTGCGCTCAACGGTACGACGATTACTGGCGGTGGCTCGGGTGCCAGCACCGCATCTTATATTGACGCACCCTTTAATGCGTTCCAGCGCCAAGCATATGACGATGATACCTTCCTCGCCTGGGACTTTGCATCTCAGAACCCCCTGGTGAACCCGGCCAGTGACGCCTGTGTGGTGTTTATCAACGAGCAGTCCTCAGAGGGATGGGATCGACCGTATTTGGCGGATCCCTACTCTGACAAGTTGGTACAGAACGTTGCTGCACAATGTAGCAACACCATGGTCGTCATCCATAATGCTGGTGTTCGTCTTGTTGACCGCTGGATTGACAATGACAACATCACGGCCGTCATCTACGCTCATCTTCCCGGACAGGATAGCGGCAGAGCCCTCGTGGAGGTCATGTACGGCAAACAATCCCCATCTGGCCGTCTGCCTTACACTGTGGCCAAGCAAGAGTCCGACTACGGCAGTCTCCTCAGCCCGACCATTCAATCCGGTACCGACGATATTTACTACCCCCAGGATAACTTCACCGAGGGTGTCTACATTGACTACAAGGCATTCGCAGCTGCCAATATCACCCCTCGGTACGAGTTCGGATATGGATTGACTTACTCCACTTTCTCCTACTCTGACCTGAAGGTTTCCACATCGTCAGACGTGAGCACTAGCTACCTAGCTCCAGGTACTGCTGTGGCAGAGGGCGGTCTTGCTTCCCTGTGGGATATCATCGCTACTGTAACTTGCACTGTATCGAATACCGGGTCTGTGGCGGCGGCAGAAGTAGCCCAGCTCTATGTTGGCATCCCGGGTGGCCCAGCCAAGGTCCTGCGAGGATTCGAGAAGAAGCTCATTGAGCCTGGAGCACAGGTGCAGGTGACATTCAACCTTACTCGTCGCGACCTCAGCACCTGGGATACGGAGAAGCAGAATTGGGGGCTACAGGCAGGGCCCTACGCTCTCTATGTTGGAAAGAGTGTGCTAGACATCCAGTTGACCGAATCATTGAGCCTATAGCCTGATGCGGCTCGAGATTCAATGCTCAATAGCAGCAATCAGATACTCCAACGAGACTATGTCATAATATGATTAAATAGAAATTTAGACAAGGCTTCATCTGTTTCAACATTGACCGTATACTTGGGTAGGCAGAACGTAGTGTTCCACAGTGAGCGTCCATACTATAATATTAGAAAGCATTAATGGATGAGTCGTTATGTGTCTCTAAACGAATTACCGCACGACGGAAGGACAGTTTCACGATTCATGGCCGGCATACGTGCCGTGTCGCGGTCCCGTTCCACAGCTCTGACTCTATGAACATTGCACCGGCGCGCATTTGATGGTGGGCCTTAATCCACTCCAGTTGCGCTATGGCTTCATGGGCGTTCGGCTTCAAGTTTTCCCAGCAACCTTATTCAAACTTTATGCAGCCCGTGGAGGTCTGGATTGATCTTTGCCCTGGGAAGCGGACTCAAGAGCCCAACGCCCGAAGCTGCAGAACGGGCCGTCAGCATCTAACCCAGAAATCGCTCATAGTTCAACAGGAAGAGAACATCATAGTCCTACAGTACCTCGACCAATTCGCGAACCACAAAACAAAGGGGGAAGAGGGAGAGTTCAAAGTCTGTGCTGGCGGGCACAGTCAAACAAAGTATCAAGACTGGGAAATGAGACACGATTCTCACCTTTGAAATATTAACATTTATAAGGCTCTCAATCAGGACACTGTCGACAAGCTGGCTCGCTGGCAACTCATCTCAACATGAAGATAACGACTTTCACTCTCTTGATCTTTACTATCCTCTCTGTCAGTCATGCCGGACCACCCCCAGCCGGAGGTGGCGCTAAGCCTTCCTTACCACCACTCGCCGATGCAGTAAAACAAGAAGTTGAAGCTTATGACGGTGTTCGTCAACCGATGCTCGTGCTAAATAGAAGCCGCATGACTGACTGCATACAGGAATGCTTGGTGACGGATCATAAAACCTCGACACACGGGATCTGCGTTGCTCGGGATAGAAGCCCACCGGCCAGTCAGGTCAACTCTAAGCAAAGTAAAATCGATCTTCGATGGGGATGTGACCCTGCGTGGCCGGTAAGAGACGTGCTATCATAGCCTGGTTGTTGGCTTACTGATTCCTGCAGTGCCGAGAAAACGAGAATCCTTGCAAGATTCGCAAATATATCAATCACTCCAACGACAACACAATTTGGAATGCGAGGTGCTATTAAAAGGGCTCATAGGAAAGGTTGGCAAGATTTATCAGGATTCAAGTGGGCTTGGCAATGCTGGGCAGGCTAGTCGGTGGCACCTCGAACCAGAGCCTGAATCCTTGACGGTTTCCGATGGATTTGAGGGCCGATAATCCGTAATCACGCTGTATATAACAGACAGTTGGATACAGAGTTCGTCGTATTGCTGCGTACTCGATGTTGGGACGAAAGCCTATCTTACAACGGAAAATGTGTACATGCGATATGTATCATTGTCATCCTCGATCTTAGAAGTCCTCTGTCTCTTGATGTACCGATGGACTCCGCATTGGAAGATAGAGAATCCCATCAGGCTTGGAGGTAGACACACATCAGGATCGCTACTGGGATCAGCGGGCTGAGACATGACAGGGTAGGCTACTTGGAGTAAAGGAATGTTTTTATTTCTATGTATTATTTTATTAGATATAAGTATATCCTCCAGGCGTAGAATGCTAGTTCGCGCTCTGATCTACCTTAGGCTCTAATTGACCATACACTCAATGCACAGAAGGGTCGGATGATATTCAGGCCTCCTCTTCTCTAACCCGGAAGGTTTTGTGCACATTGACACTGTTTGGGGGCAGCCAAGGGTCCGGCACAGGGTACAGAACCTCTTGACTGCTATTATCATCAGCGTGAAGACGGTCCGGCGATGATACTGCAGTCACAACGAAGGTAGAGGTATCGTCCGAGGGTATATCTGGACGCCAATATCTGGGGTCGCGAGAGGCGGCAGTCTTGGAGGTATTCCCGGTGAGGCTTGATAGGGGATACTTCCCCCTACGTTCGTTCGTTTTGTAAGAAGCGCTTCCATCCAGGAACCAACGGAATAGAGGGCGCAGTGTAATGAGACTGCCGGCGATGATAGCGAGGCCGGTCTCCATCACCGACCAAATCGCAATTTGGTAGGTTGAATCTAACAAAAGCTATAAGCTTTTATCCCAAGATAAAAAACGCACGAAAGAGGGCATCCCATATCGGAACTGTAGCATACGTGCTCTGGGGGTTCGTTGCAACTTACAAAGAAAGTCAGTGTCTTTATAGTTTTGTAAGAAGGGGAGTCGAATCACAACAGCGACGCTGGCACTAAAAAAAATAATATTAGCACAGACGTATCACACGGGAGCAGTGTAGGTGCGAAAGTAGAGACGAACATGGCGCCCATGCTTAGAATCCCACCCAAAGCGGCCTTTGTCCTCCCGTTCATCTGCAGGTTCCAGATCAAAAAGACGGGGAATATTCCCAAGGTAAAGTCGCAGAATATGGTAATGGCGCTATAAAGGTATGCGATGGCGAGGAGGATATCGGTTGATAAGCACGTCCCAGAATTGAGTGGATTAGTCCGTTCCCAGAAGTAAGAGACTGGGTTGCAGTCAAAGAGCAGGACAAGCCAGAACATCAGACCGATCGCAATAACGACTGCAATCACTATCCAAAGGATAATCAAGTGTACCTTGCGTACTGTCAAACGAATAAGGGCCAAGGCGATTGAAACCTTGGCAACTGCCGATGACCAGATGTAGAGCATTTGACCTAACCACCACCACTGATGCAGGCGCGGCACTCTTAGCATTGTTCTCAATCCGGCTTCTTGCAGGGCGCATGGGTTTGCATCTATCATACCAGCATGGCAGTTTGCAGCATATCCAGGCTTGTAAAGTCCTTGATCCGATGGCCAACACCATTGTGGGTTCCAATAATACAACAGATATCCAAGAATGTAAACAGTGCCTGCTCTCCGTCAGCATAATCCGTGGTTCTCGTACGCGGTTTATGGTAGACCGACCACCGCTGCTACCATCAATGTATCATCCCATCCGAAGGCTCGCACAATATAAGATCGAACAAAGACGCGCAGTAGGACAGCCACGATCGAGAGGCACATCATGACTACACAGACAGTGAAGATCGCGCGACTTCGCCCTACTAGGGGCATTGAGGTATCCATTTCGATGAGGGCATGCCACCCTATCAAGGGCTTGGTTCGACGTTCAACGAGAGTGGGCGCTTCACCTGCGTCTGTTAGGGACTCAATTTCCAATGACCAGTTGCCTCTCCTGGAGATTATATTCGTCTCTTTCGATTGGGGATGATGAAATACCTATGACAAAATTGGCACGACAACGCTGGGGGCTCCCTCATGACTTGACGCGGCATACCATGTTTTCTAGATATAAACCATAGCGGAAGGACAAAAGGAAAGACAACGAGCGTGGAACAGAAAGAATGAAGTTAGTAAGAAGGAAGCGAACAAATCAAAAGATAAGAATTTAGACATCTTGTTAAAATACCGGAGGGCGATCTTCTAGTATTTGCCGACAGGTTCAGGAACTGGATCTCGCTTATCGGACCCAAGTGGAGATTCACCACGAGGCCTTGATCCGCGGTTCCCTCGGCCTACGCGAGTCATTAGGGCCTCCAGCCATACCTCCTAACTATATCGGGCACACAGGCCATGGTTCATTTCGCTTACCTGCAGCAGGGTGAAGCCGGGGCCTGCCGTTTTACCTTGTTGGGCTATTTCCAAGAATGACTTCCCAGGAAGAACAGCAGATTGAACATTATCTACTGAATAACTCTGGGGCTCTTCTTCGTGCAATCTTAATAGTGATAGAGCCGCACATATCATCCTAACATCATCAGAAGCCAACGCTATCAAGTCATATGTACTCCGTAGAAAGTATGAAGTATCTGGGACGCATGAGTTCTTGTTGAGCAAGAATATTGAAAGCCTTTCCATCTCAAACCAGCCCGGAAATCCATAAACCAGAGCACAAAAGGGGTTGAGCTCAGGCACCCCAATCCTCTGCGTTCGTTTCGCAAATGCCGAGCTGAATCGTGGGCAGTCAAGTGGATCTCGACCGCACGAGCCTTTCCTCGGTTAGTGTCCCTTCAGAGGAATTTGGAGGGGGTTATTGGATCGAAAGGCTTCATATCCCCACTTGAAGTTTCTTGCAGTTCCCCCATCTGCCGCGGTTTAGCTACCATTTTCGCGTCTACTCCGTACTGTCGGTTCGCCACTTCTGGCCCTTATGAGGCTCGTGGTTACCGATTCTCTAAGTCAGGATTCGGGCGTATTCTGTTCAGAGGTTAGGGGTTTTTTTGTTTCTTTTTTTTTTTTTTTTTTTTTTTTTTTTTTTTTAAAGAAAAATTTTCTTTTTTTGTTTTTTTCTCGTAAATATAATTTAATGTTACTTTTTTATTTTCTTTGTCATTTTTTTATTCGTTTTTTTTTTTTTTTTTTTTTTTCCCTGGGTTTCCACGATATGTGATGTACAAATGTGTCGAGGAGGAATCCATAGGAATATCCACATCGGTACTCTGTACCTACACTTGGTGAACCTGGAGGCAAAAGAAGTCCAGGTAGTCGTCTCTCAACATTACTAATGGCCTCCTCGGTCTTGATACGCAGTACTGTGTACTCCGTAGATCGCAAGGGCCGTGTACTGTACTGTGTAAGTGAAGTCCCCATCGACTCAATAGGGATTGGTGCTTCTGGCGTCGATCTTCCCCAACACGTTCTCCATGGCTGCAGAAATTTCCAGAGTGTCGTGAAATACGGACGGCCCACATGCAAGCTTTGTTCCTTCTGGTGCTTGCGGAAGTTTCCTGAGATGCTCAAGTTGCTCGCCAAGGCTTGTCATTTCATATAATAGATACAAGAGATTTCAAGTACCCATTGTTGGTTTTGGGGGTTACATAGACTTTCAGGGCTTTCACCACATTTTGAAGTATTAAGAAGAGTGCATATACAGCACTCACACAGCCATAGAGCTCCATGATGCACGGAGTCGTGTGGAAGCAAGACTAGAAGGTGAGAAGTGGATTTCGTGAATTTCGATCTAAGAATAAGCCGGCGGACCCGGAACAAGTGATTCTCCGTGGTCGATCAACAGAATGTTTTGTTTCCTCGCCTCGTCATTCCATTTCATAGCTACACAAGACACGGCTTGGAAGTCCGAAAATCGCCCAAGAGCTGTGGATCCTCAGAAGTAAGCTACTAATGTAAACCTCCCTTGGCTTTTCTGTGAGCCGTGTTTCTGACCCTGCGGCCTTCTAGAATCGCGCATCAACCCAATTAACAGCGTCATTACCCAAAACACTCTCTCGCGTGACGGCCGCAGCGATGGGCGACAAGAACTCTCGCTTCGATGTGTTCGAACCCGCTCCGGTGTTTTTGAATTCGTAAAACAGTGGAGTCGCGCCCTTGGCCATGGGACTCCATCCCTTTGGCGCAACAACGTCACTCATATCCGAATTTTGATAGATAACCCGTGCCAGAGGCCGCCACGGCCTTCCCAGGAAAACCTTCTCCCTCAGGTCCACGCCGCCAGCTCCGGCAACGGTACAGTGATCAAAGGCGAGCCAAGAATCGTCGGCCTTCTCACGTCCGCTGGCAGTGATATAACCAGGGGCAGTGGAGCGGATATCACATTGGTTGAACCAAGCCGATCCACCTCCGAAGATGTAATCAACCGACCCTGGGTTTGTTGTTAAAAAGGCCTCACACCGAAAGGGTATACAACTTACCCTGGATCAAGCACTTGGAGAAAAATTGAGTTCCCGTCTTAGTGAAGACGGTATCTTGGTAACCACGGAATTGACAGCCATAAAAGCCCAGGTGGTTTGCATCTGCAGATAGTCTACCACGCGTTGGTCTCGTCAGGGGCCTTTGGGCATTTTTGAATCAGCATAGTAAGGATGCACTTACGCAAGCGCCTGTTTGCCTGGTCCATAGCCGTTCACCACGTTGATATTGTACATTTTGAAGTCATTAGATCTCACTCGCAGTGTAGCGCTATCATCCAGGGTACCAGCATCGTCGGATGAAATAGTATGGGTAATTGTGACACGATTTCCCTTGTATGTTGAGGTGTCTGAAGTCTCACCATACAGAGTTAAGGCGCCCTTGTAGTCAATGACAACTTGCTCTTTGTACGTTCCCTGAGCGATGTAAATACAGGCAGGTGAGGATGAAGATCCGAGGGCGCTCAGCGCAGCTCCCACGGTATGATGCTGCCCAGCGGCACCAACAGTGAGACAGCCCGGTGGAGGGCCGTTGCGGACAGTGTTCACGCTGGAGACCTCTGGAACTGGAGCCGCATAAGCGGTGCCGGCCACCAGGCCGAGGAGACTGAACAAGAGATGGTGCATTGTTAAGCTCAATCGTGTTGGATCGTGGAGTTGTGGTGCACGCGAGTTTGTTCTTCTGGAGAGAGCTGGAATAGGAGCAAGCCGTCCATATTTATAATGGCTGACCCTACCTAGTCGTTACTAGATATAGGCAGAGTGAATTGGATAGCATCATGTCTTGAGGGCTCACAATGTGGACTTGCCTGAATCAGAGGCTTGGCTAGCGCTTGCATTTCCGAGGTTCTACTCGTATCAACAAGAGAAGCCCTAGCTAATAATCAAATTTACCCCCATGACAGCTGCAACTAGACTCATTAGACTCCACACTCTTGCAGTTCCGTGGCATCTTCCCCTGCTAATCGCCCGGCCAAGGTCCCGAGATATTGTATTCTTCCTATTGCCAAGCGTCGAGCTCTGTCTTGGCTATAGTTCAGTGAGTTATATAGCAGGCAAATATATTGCCAAGAAACATCCTTCGAAGAACAGATCGCCTGATCTCCTCCGAGCCGAGGGCAAAATGTGTTCTCCGGTGGGCTTTGGTGCTCAATGCTGATTGCGAGATAGACGTATGAAAAGTCCGATAGATTTGGACTAAAACAATACCTTATCACTGACTCGGGTCAATATGACAGGGCAAGATATGGTTAGCGAAGAAGGCTAGTATCAATGCAATCCTTCTCCTGTACTCTGTCCTGGCACCTTTATATATTCATGCCATTTCAATTTTATCCTATTTTCCATCTGCGTGCTTCCAGCTGAAAAGCATGCGTCGCAGCACGCTTGTCTCCCATCTTCTTCTGGATATTTGGACCAGAACAAAAAGGAACAGAATATGCACCTATATTTTGTTGAAGTGGGCCGTAATCCGCCTATAAATTAAACATGCCATTTACTGCAAGGCTAAAGAGGTCGCCCCATGTTGGCTTTTTAGTGGAGTGGGAACGTCCATAGTCGATATTCCGTGAGGAATCCACCCTCACGTCGCATTAACGGTCTGAAGAGCAAGTTTCGCATTTCTATCTGTCTGAATACTGAGGCATACTTCTGCATCTAGTCACTGAGCATTGTAGTCCAACCCGACAGAGCCACTGTAGCGCAACCCTATGTTGTCTCGAATTCATATGCAGCAATGGAAGCACTACCCCTCAAGATTGCTCGATGGCGAAAGAAAACCCGAAGCCACTCAGAACCTCATGAGAGTGAAGGAGCACCCTATCTAATTACGAATTAGATGGCATGGAAGGACGGAATACCATGAAGCAAACTTTGCTACAGTTGAGATAAGCTTGCGCATCCTGTATGAAGCCACGGTCATACCACTTTCCTCCTTACCCTTGAGCGTTAACACTGTACATTGTGTCATTATTGCTAATACGTACAGGGTCCCACCAGCACATATTACGATGAGACACGCAGGGCTCAAGGTATGTACAGGGTTTAACAATAGGCGGAAACCAGCCGAGACTGAGAAGAAAGCACCCACCGAGATAACGCCGTGGCAACACCACTGGTGTTGGTCCCATTGTTGGCCTCAAGAACATTATA
This sequence comes from Aspergillus pseudonomiae, assembly GCF_009193645.1. Lineage (NCBI taxonomy): Eukaryota > Fungi > Ascomycota > Eurotiomycetes > Eurotiales > Aspergillaceae > Aspergillus > Aspergillus pseudonomiae. Next base: position 132,350 of record NW_022476062.1, on the reverse strand, counting down.
GTTCCGACGATACCACGGGTATAGGAATGGACGTGTAGAAGAAAATGCTGGAGAGACATCCGGAAGACGGCTGAGTCTATATACGGGCCGAGTCCCTCTCGGCTGTACCCGTCAAGAGTCCGAGTCATTCAACAACGACATCCCAGGTGGGCCCGATTTCCGCGAGGGTGAACCTTACTGGCGAAACCCCTGGGATAGGGATATTAGTCAATCCATGTTCAGAGAGCAATAAAGCTTGGTAGTGAACCCTACTAGGAGGTGATGTAGAATTACGGCGGCTATAGGTGTTTCGTTAAGCAGTCACTCGAAGCGAACCCAGTAACGCCGACGAGTGGGATAAATCGGGACAGGCAATTGCAATTTTCATATGACTTGATCATACATGAGGATTCTGGTGTTATAGTCTCCCCTATACCACCAATACACCATCCTAGAGAACCTCCAAGGCAGAGACAAAGTACGAAACCAACGACCGTTCTCTAAAGATCATCTTTCCTATCCTCAATATAACCCAGAGCGCGAAAAAGCCTGGCAGTTTTCCCTTCTTGCGGGTCACACAATACAATCCCACGGCTTTCTAAGTGTTGCGTCACTACCTCATAAGCCTTATCTACCTCCTGCTTTGGCACTTTGGCCTCGATTTCCATTAGGTGTAGCGAGCCGGCAGCGACGTCATCGAACTTGGCTTTATAACCTTCGATCCGTATCTTCCACTTGGCATTCTGATACGGGCCATAATTCGTAAGCCCCTCCCAGTTGACATTTTCGTAATGCTCCGCGAGCTCGATTTGTTGGTCGCACCAGATGCTAGGTTCTTGCAAGGGACATCGCTTCTCGCAGGTATACGTGGGATTTTCGCCGTAGCGATCCCAAACACACTCAGCGCAGTCAGGGACATCGGAGGTTTCCTGCTGGAATCGTACTTTCACCGTGGAGATGTTTTCGCCTTTCGAGGTCTTGGTGCGGAACATGAGGCCATCGGAGATGTAGACCGGGGGGTTTGTGTCATAGTAGGTGATCGGATTCTCCTTGTAAGGGTCGGGTGTTCCCAGTCCCAGCTTTCGAAGAACCGTTTGAGGGTCTGAATCACATATCGCCCATTGCAGGTTGGTCTTCTTCGCGGTCACCAAGGGAGCTGCAAGGAGGAGCACGGCGTAGTGTATATACGACTTCATGATTTCAACTGCACCGGATCGACGTTAAGACAAGTCAAGTGATGCTCAATGCACCAGAAAGATTGACTGGACTGGAGAGATATGAGATGATATTTAGGCATCCAGGGAGTTGCAAGGGGTTCGTCATGACATCAGATGGAGTTATATACTCGACGAACGCATGCGGTGGGCGGTGAACAGGCTCGAGTCATACAGGGCGTTGGCTGGTCAACCCTAACTTGGACGTATCGCATTGATATCCGCATGCTTGAGAGAATCGATGCGAACTCTGACTCCTTGGTTTGCCTTCTGTCAGTGGACACAGAAAATGCTCATTCTTCAGCTGGGTTCAGCCCGCGCCTCAAGACCCACCCACTTGCAGCTCACAAGGTTTCCAAGAGGGCAACGATCTGCTGCTTCCAGGCCCACTTGGAGAACTTAGCAGGTTCTTGGGTTCATCGCAGAGGGAATGTCCCTCAATAGACACAAACTTAGGGTCCCACGATTCTAGCTCCAAGCTGAAGATCGGCACCCGAAGCACCATCACCTGCTTTGCTATCTACGAGCTTCACAATGCTTCGAAACAGTAGCGTCCACGATCATCCTCCCTCATCAACGGGGGAAATTCAGTGATTGGCCCTTCGACATAAGAAAACTGGACACCAGGTAACACAGCAACCGCCTGGTTAAGTAGTGATAGTCTTGTCGTCTTGGTACGGCTCCTCGAGAAAACTTAATGAAGAACAACCTCGTGTCTCCCTATGAGGGCATTCACGGTCGCGGCAAGCATCCAAGAAACTTTCACCGCACGATACACGGATCATTGACAGATGAATGCCTGAAATTTATAAAAACAACATTCAAACGGTCAAGGAGATTAAAAATCAGGCTCCGATCGCATAGTCATGGTTCAAAGAGGAAGACGCGTCAAGGGAGGCGACCGCCACGTGACCGTCGGGATGTTTCCCCGATCTTCCGGCAATGCTTGCTGGAACAATTAATTCATGGGATTGATTCCTGTCGTCCACCTCGTTCTTCAACTTGTATGCAGAAATGGGTCTGATCGACTTCATTAAAGATATTATTCGCCCCGGTAATGGGGTGGATTACCCTAAAGCCGGCGATATGGTCACGGTCCACTACCACGGCTATCTTTATGATCCGACCCGATCATGGAATCGCGGGCGTCGGTAGGTCGCCAGATATATTACACATACAACCCACGGGAGATCATTGTACAGGTTTCTAATAGTGTGTCTTCGCTCAGCTTCGATAGTAGTATCAAGCGCGGAATCCCCTTCACGTTCCAGATTGGCATGGGCACGGTCATCAAAGGTATGTCCATAGTCATCTCTAGCAGCTTCGTGACAGTTCCACTAACTAAAAACCAGGATGGGAGGTTGGAATTCTTGGTATGAGCCTTGGTGAAAAGGCTCTTCTTACCTTTGGGCCGTAAGCATCTCTTATGCGTGAATACCCTCTGGAGCTTGTACTAACTGATTTTACTTGGCGCGCGCGCAGTCACTACGGATATGGTGCAAGGTAAGTCCTCCTTGCTTGGATTGCTCATCTGCCTCATGCTCACAAAGAATGAAGGGGCGCGCCTCCATTTATCCCTGGTAATTCAACTCTGGTCTTGTAAGTCGCTGTCTTACTTGAGCCCGGATCTGAGCAAGCACTGATGATAATCATAGTAATGTCGAGCTTCTGGCTATCAATGGACGGACTCTTCAATCAGACGACTCAGAATAGTGGAAGGAAGCGAAGTGCTGTACTTTTATGCCCCTGTATATTAATCCCACACTGCGTTTGCAAAGGTCTTGTGTTTTGTACAATAGTATATTATCAGCGAATCCATTATCCTCGCAAAAAGGATGGCATATCAATTAGCCCAGCACATCGTTGGCTCGAGTGATACAATGAGGGTGAGTCATCTTGATAATGATCTCTATAGCAGAATGTTTGATGTTCAAAACTTGGATTTCATCAGCTGCTTGGATCAGCCCGGCCTGCTTGTTATAGAAGTGAGCCAATGTTATGACTTGATCGAAGTCATTGCAATAGAGCATAACGACACTCTCACGACACATTCATACACGGAGAGAGAAATGGAAAGTATGTCAGATAACTGCCGTGCCTGGAATGGCAAATGCTCCGGTGGAGCGACAGCTACATCTTACTAGTGGGCGGACAATGCGCTAAAGATATCGGAACAGCCATAAAGCAAGCCGAGCTAGGGCTCGGGGGGTCGCCATTCTGCTAAAGATGATGCCATGCCCTAATCATGCGGACCCCGCATATCGACCGGCCAAGAGCCTGAGAACGGTAAAGCCTGAAGAATAAGGGCTCCGAGAATATCTCCGGGCCCTATGAGCTGATCCTGAGATATTATACAGCTAGAGTGCGATGCCGATCAATGCCAGGAACTAGAGTAGCTTAAAATGAAGAAATAGACGTCGATAGAGACCGAGGCCAGCAACGTGACTGCTTGAATAGATTCAAATACGCGTTTGACACCGCGCTGCGGTACCTTGCACAGATATTCAGCTCCAGCACCAAGACGTGCCCCAATCCTGAAGATGTCTCTGCTCTATAAAATCCTCTTCTTATTCCCGTTGGCCAGCATGGCTGTGCCTTCTTCCCCTTCAAGTAACCTCAATAAGCGGTCCATTACCTGCCTCACAGTCGGGCAATCAGCAACGGCGACCTGGACCAATAGCGCCGGCCAAACTTGTTCTTTCGTTGGTGTGGTTGGGAGCAATTATGGTGCCAACAGCGCAGGCCATGGGGAGTACGTATATGCTGCGCCGTTAAACCTAAAGTCAACTATCTAACAAGCGTGCCTATCGCATAGCTATTCTTGCAACGGCCGCTGTGGTGCAGGTTGCTCTGGTACCGCGCTAGGAAATGTGTACACACAAGACTGCTTCTCTCACGATATCTGCTCATATTTCAATGATGCTAGCGGAGGTGCAAGGCACGTTTAACCCATATATTAACATGCTAGCTAGGTTTGGTCCGGATGCTAACCATGCAACACCGACAGTGACCCAAACTGCGGCGACGCCTACAATGCGGCCGTTGACGATTTCGCGGGAGGGCTTGTCGCAGGCTGCTCACAGACGAACCCTACAAACTCGGTATCTCCTCCAAATTCCAGTCCTGTTTGTGCCTGAGAGGATTTCTTTCTTTCAACATAGCTAGAAACCCTACAGCCGATAGTGTTGCTTCTGTACTACTAAGCGATTGAACTCTCGAAGATGACGGATCACTCAAAACCTTCAACTTTAGAATCCTGCAGGCCTGAATAGGAAATGCATAGCTGTGTTGGGTCGTGCTGTATACATGTCCTGGATGACAATCCAGCTCAATATACCTCTCTAACTGTCGCGATTCATGCATTTTGGCTCACTGCCCATCTTTTCCGGACCTCATAATATCCCACTCCGATAATCCACAGTGAGAGCAGAACTAAAGCTTGTACAGGGGCGAAAATGGCCCCTCGGATCACCACAAACCCACTAACTATGGCAAAGGTAATGGGAATGATAATAGAGGGCTTGTACGGACGGTGCAAATCTGGTTCGCGAAATCGCAAGATGATCGCTCCGAGGACCGTCAATAGGAAGAACGTGTACTCCCCCAATCCATTAAAGGTCAGGAGGGCGCGAAAATCCCCAAAGAGAATGTAGAAGATAGGAAGCGCGGTAGACAAGACAATCGCATTGATCGGTGCATCCGATTTACCGCTCGGAGCACTTAAATCGGATGGAAGTGCAAAGGCACTATTCTGAGTAGATGTAGCGCCCAATCGTCCGAGAATTCCTAGAAATCTCGGCAGCCAGTTGGAATTCGACGCTGCAACGATCATGCGACCAGCGACAAACGAATTCCCCAGCAAGGACCCGGTTACGACAAGGCAGATCAAGGCTGCTGCGATAACGCCCGCTACCGGACCTAAGAGATGGGTAATAGCAGTCTCATCTATCGTTAGACATGAGCATGCGGAAGGTAGTATGGAGACATACCACGGCAACGCTATCCGTTGTTGAAACCACGCTCCATGGAAGAAGAATGTAGTACGCGGTATTAGCCGCGATGAAGCAAAGAATGACGATGGGAACCGCCATATTAATGGCGAGGGGAAGCTGAGAAGCTGGCGCAGACAACTCTGCAGTAATGTAGATAGCCTTCCAGTCGAGATGTCAGTTCAACGGTTCCATTCTCTGAGTAGATCGGGGATACCTGCTTTGTCCCAGCCCGAGTAAGCCCACAAGGCACCATAAAGGGCAGCTGAATAGTGACCGAGCATTTCCCACCCAGCCAGGTCGCTCCAATGAATCTCTTTTCCGTCCGGAGTCAAGGAGTCCCGGTAGCCAAACCACGACTTGGTATACCAATCCGTTGCTGGCCCGTCCCAGTGCGTGCTTGACAAATGGACAAGCACTACCAGAAGGCCTGCAAGCACGATGCCAGTAATTGTAGCAAATTTCGTCGTCACAAAGAAACTGCTCAACCGTGTGCTAACTTTTGTGCTAATCGAGTTGGCTACACCAATCGCGATCAACACCAGAATGGAGAGAAGCTTGTGTTGGATCGAAGCGGCCTGGTTAGTTATCCCCGCGGCAGAGTAGATGCTTTCAATAAAAACAATGCTGAGGATGGCGAGCGTCGCCGGCATCACGGCGATGATCCAAGTCCATGCAGCGAGGAAGCCAAGGATGTCGCCAAAGGCATACTGCAGATACGGCTGGACGCCCCCTGTAGGTCAAGTTAGTCTCCCATGGCCCTAGTACCTAAATATCAATCTTGGGGTCGGAAATGCAGACCTTCACCGGAAATTGCTGTGCCGAGTTCGGCCATCGTTGTCGCCCCCGTCCAAGCCAGCAGCCCTCCCACAAGCCACACAATGAGAGCAGCGCCGGGTGATGGAACGTTCGTATCAATAGCGCCAGGAGATGTGAAGACTCCACTTCCGATGACAATACTAATGACGATGCAAAATGCTTCCATGGCCCCCAGATTCCGCCTGAACGTGGCGCGAGGGGCTACAACCGACGCGCTCGTGGGCGCTGCTACGGCTTCATAGCTTGGTTCTGGAGAATCGGCGAGCAACGGCCTTTCAGCATCTTCTTGAGGCTCAACATTGGTGACCATGGTTGATGATAGTATGTTGCGTTGAGGGAGGAAGATGAAGAGCTTCAACAAGAATCAGAAAACGGGGGTCGAATCACGCAATCGGCGCCTCGTCTTGCCCCGCTCCGGGTCGATGCATAAGAGAAACAAGGATCAGCATTTGCTGCGTCCTGCGCTTAGGTCGCCACACCGGTCGATCTGGCAAGCGCCGAAGAGGGCGAATGATAGTAGCCGCGGTACTCTCGCAGTTACTTGTTCCATATCAAAATTCTAGCCTAAATAATTCATGGGAGAGGGTACTTGCAGAAACACACACACACGCAAAATAAAAAAAGGAGAAGAAGAGGAAGAAGAAGACGAACTCGAAAATATAGAAGTAGAACAAGAAGGATCCATTCCTACTAGTTTGATAACTTCCCGCCAGCCCGTCATGGGAAAACAACGATATACTCCATTCCACCCCGTTCAAATTATTCCTCCCATACCTACAATCGACAGACGCAGTGTCCCCCATTTACTCGACAATTGCACACGTGGAAAGGAACACAAATGCAGTGTCTGTCGTAGCAACGTCCTACACAAGTTCCCTAAAGCAGGTCCAGTCAGCAAATGGATTGCACATTGCCAGGACAGCGGTGGTGGGGATGAAAACTTGCCTCCGCCGCCGTGAGAGAGCTTATCTCGTCGACAGGACTAGTAGTACTCGAAGCCGTTGCAGGGGAAACAGGAGTCGGCATGGAGGCAATTAGAGCGACCTGGGTACATACGCCGAGTATGGCAAATAGGGTCACGCGAGTCTCAATGATGACCATTTTGACCGAAATGGTGAATATGTACGTGTATATGGATTACCGCTGGCCAACCTTCAGAGATGGGTTTGGCATAAGATTGAGTAAGAGGACGGTCAACGACGAGAAGGAGATATTTATCCCCATCGTGAACGTGTTGGAACTTTTCTGCAATCTCAACACCATGGCTTTATGTGTCACTTCACCCAGTCATGATGTGAATATGCGTTGGTTACGGCGTTGAACCCCAAGGCTCGTCTTCTCAGCTACACTAGCCAGGTTTAACCGTAGCATATTATTTCTGTCGCCCAATGAAGGGAGAAGCCAGAGGAGTGGGCAGGAAGAATCAGTACTCGGCCAAATGTACGCACGGATCTGTGGCTGCTGCTTGTCTCTTATGCTACCAAGTGGACAGCGTCCTAGTCAGCCAGGGGATATGCATGTAACCCTGGAGTCCAAGTGCCGTTGATTTCTTTGAGACATTACCGTGTGCCGTGCCGTATTCGTGCCACCATCAGCTCTGACCACCAGCGTAGGTCTAAAGGAGGGTTTGACTAGCCCCATGGCTGTTGACGTTGTGCAACCCATGGCCCTAATTATATCAACGGGTTGATTCTTTGCATACACCATTCCCCTTACTTTGGAATATTGTCCGACGTCACAGTATCCCTTATATGCTACAGCCAAGAGGTCCCTGGACATCTAGGACGAGGACAATTGGTGTCACCGTTGTAGTGCATACCTCATTGCCTGCCCTCATATCCTCTCCGTATGCCGTTCGACGTTGTGCCGCCATGACAGGTAATTCTTGCCATATGTGGACTCGATGAGTGACAATCCACCAGAGAGGGCTTTCAAATCATCCGGTGGCCCATGACCCACTATCGATGACACCAAAGCTCATGATATGCATATGATTGTGACAGATAATTCACCGTGCCGTACTTACGCATCTCTCAAATTCAAGACTCATACTAGTGGGTCCTCTTTCGGAGGTTCCCCCCCCCCCCCTCCCCCACAAGAGTTCTTTTAGGAGACTCCAAAAGAAACACAAAATTATCACCTGTGGGGCTGACCTCGGCTGGATGTTCAGCTGTATGAAGGCAAAAGCGTTTCAACTGATACAAGGCAGCAGCCTCATTATCATGAGAAATAAAGGCTTGATGGTCAACCAGCTAGTAGAACTGAGCTAGGGTTTCATGGTCAAACACATCGCACCGGCTGTAACAACAAGAGATTGATCTTATGGGTGGAATGTCAGATGTGACGGTCCAACGAGTGAGTAACTGTGATACTTTAAGGAGACACAAGAGTACGTATAAAGCAATGGCATATAGGGTGATAGTACGTCTTAATAGTATAACGGCACTGCTACGACTCATTCCCCAAACCATGACGGAGCATTTCAATTCACATAAGCAAAGCCATCATGTGGATATCTGATTACAGATATCAATGCAAACAATATACCCAGCTTGAATGTTTTGAGAGCGGAGAAACCCTAGAGTAAATGTATCAATATCTACACCCGACACCACTTTGGTGGTAATCTCATGCTGTGTTGCATGTCCGAACCACGAGGTATATCATGAGACCGTCTCAGGGTTTCAGTGATCATTTTTACACAACATGGACCCCTCGCTTTGTCTGTACTCAGGGACTGAACTGCGCCACTGGTGCGAGAGGTGTATTCCAACAGAGATATAAAGTGCGGGAAGAATGTGTAGAGAAGATTCGAAAGCACGGTCAGACAATCTTTCTCCGACCACTTTGGCGCATGCAGTGGGCCTGGAATTGCCTATAGGTCAGATGGGGGAAATAATGCGACTATCACTTGGATATGAATGCGGCCTTGATTAGTTCAGAGCGGGACAGTCATGATCGGACTTGTCTTGAATTCGTTCACACATGGCCGGGCTGGTTAGAAGTCCGAGCATATGGGCTGGATTAGAGACCTCCAACCCCGCAGTTAACGCGTTTAGAACTCTTTTATGTATCACAAGAATGTTGTCGAGTGTGGGCTCTCGAGGATCTGTCACTTGATATCGGCATGGTTTAGATAGCCATGTCTGGCACATGCACCCGGAAGACAGTATCCTCGAGATATAAATACGGATTACTTTCCCCGTCAAACAACACTTCCTGCCAGTCCTTCTCAACTGAGTTACTCCTCTGGCGACGGGCATCACAAAAATTGCTTTTTATCACCGACTCCTTACAATGAAGGTTGCACTTCTCCTTGCCGCGTGTGCCACTCTCGCAGCTGCAGCTGCGACGGAGCCTTTTCAGGCCACAGAAAATATGTCCTTCCCCCAGGATGTCTCATTCCCCGAGGATGTCTCCATCAATTCTTGTAGGTTCTCACACGTCATAACTATTGTACTGATTTTGCACTAATAAACTATGATAGCCGCTGTATCTTCTGCAACGCAAGCGTGTGGTGGCCTGACTCCGGCTCAATGCAGGAATATCTGTGGCCGACTTGGCTTCCGATGCTGGCGCTGTACGCCCAATGCCTGTCAGTGTTCCAATAGCTGCTGAGCAAAAGATCAGAGCCCTGGAGTTCCGTTGACCTCAAGGGCCACCGATGGAGTTGGGATGTGTCTAGTCAACTGGTCAAGTCAGAGTGGGCCTTACGAACAAGGTGAATTTGCTTAGTCTTTATGTTATTTTGTTCTGTGTCATCTGTAAGTATTGAATCATGGGTTGATTATGATTGATTTTCACTATAATTGAAGTATCACATCAACTGTATGACACGGCCATGGAGTAGCACATTCTAGCCATTGCCGTGTAATGAGATCCTGTTTAGCGAACGTGTCACTTCCTTGTATCGGTCCTTAGGGTTGGCGGTTAGACTGTATCAGAAGGATTACTCCCAACTCTACGTGCTCGTATGATATCCATGGATCCACCCTCGATGAGACTATACTATGATCTAATACATGATTCTCTCTTTGTTCTCCTTGCGGTTTTACCTGCTGGTAACGGCAATGCAATATTATTCTTGTACGCTCCGGTGTGACCACCTCGTCTCATGTTGTTTCAAAAGAGCTGTCCAGCAAAGCAGGAGTTGTGATATAAACAGTAGGGGCTACGGGAATATGGGCGATTTGCCGTCCAGGGCTACGTTATCGAAAGATATTCAGCAGAGAAAAACCGTACTTGGATGGCCCTAGGGTGGGTGACTTGCGGCTCAAATGTCAGCATCATGTCTATAGAGGTCTGCATAATGTCGATGTCTACTTGGATTGGATACTATCTGAAAGTACATGAAGAGTCGGAGTCTCAACTAGTACGAAAAAAAAATGCCATGATTACATTAGATGCTAAACTAAGATTTATTGAGACAAATTCGGGGTATAGTGCTTTTTTTTCAAAGGGAAGAGATTAAGACGCCCTCTATACCCCATGGATTGGAACGGGGGACGAGAGGCGTGAAGTTATTGATGGGTTTGCTCATACTATCACCGCATGGGCCCATTGGTCTCGGCGGCAATTTCATTCTCGTCACTCATCGGCTCCTCGGCCTTCTCGTAGATGGGCGCGAACTTGCTCTTCATGCGCAGTCGCTTGCCGTAGAAGAAGAAGACGACGGGGATGGGCACCAGGATCGCTGCCAGACAGCCCAGGAGCGTGGACGCCCACTGAATCCCCATGTTGTTAAACATTTGCCGGGAGAAGAGTGGGAAGCTGGACGCGACCAAGGAACGCACGAAGGTATTGGCGGCGATGGCGGAAGCGGCGAACATCAGATACGTATCAATGAGGTAGTTGAACAGCTGGATGAAGATGATCAAGAGTCCAAAGCCGGTGAAGAGACCGCTCAGAGTCGGGACAATCCAGTGGATGCTATCGGTAAAGCCCGTCCAGCCAAACCAGAACAACCCCGCCGCAAAGAGCGCCCCCGCGATGATCACCGGTGGGAGACGCCATTCGGGAACGGGGATGCCCCCGTTCGCTTCGAGCTTTTTGTTGTACGCTCCGCTGGACAGAATGATGTATCCCGCGGCGATAAACAAACCCACGACCATGCCAAACAGAGGCAGTCCACCCACGCCCGCGTTCATACCGTGGACCCCTTGGAACACCAGCGTGTACGCCGTAAGGAAACAGTAGAGTAAGCCATAGATAAAGCTCAGGTAGACCGTCACGGCAAGGATCAAAGGCTCGTTGATGAGCAACCGCAACGGACGGGAGAAATTGTTGATGAGGAGGTCTTTCAAGTCGACCTCAATCTCCTCCTGCTTGGCATGGATGCCCCAGTTCTTGGTGCGACGGCGCAGTTCCGAGGCCTTGCTGATCAGAATGACCGGGGGGTATGATTCCTTCAGGAAGAACACGTTCAGGACGAAGGCAAAGAACCCCATGAAGGCCGGAATATACGCGGTGTACCGCCAGCCCAGATAGGACATATTGATGAAACCACCAATGAACGGTGCGAGGAGTGGGCCTAAGAACACCGTGCTCGAGAAAATGGCGATGGCGACACCACGGGTGCGATTGTCGTAAATATCGGAGAACACGGCGGCGACGACGGCCAGTGGACAACTGCCGAAAATGCCACAGAAGAAACGGCAGATCATCAGGGTTTGCAGGTCCTTGGCGACGGCGACGGCGATATTAAAGATGCCGAATCCGAACATGGCAATGACGATGGGTAAACGACGGCCTTGCAGTTCCGACATGGGAGCCCAGATCAAGGGTCCGGACGCATAGCCGATGATGTACAAGGAGCTCGACAGGGTGGAGACTTCGAGACCGACCCCGAACGCTTGTGCGACATTTTTGGTGGAGGCGCTGAAGACGGCGGAATCGAAGGTCGAACAAATACTGGTGAAGGCGAGGATGGCACTGATATAGACCCTAGAAAAGCACATGGACCGTTGAGCACATGAACCGCGGATAAACCAGGGGAGGATCCATCACCTACTTTCTCTTCAAGGGCCAGTTCTGGGGGTATAGGGGATCATCTTTCCCGTCGAACTCCACCACGTAGTCCTCTCGCGCCGGTAAGAGGGGCGGATAGGGCTTTCCGGCGCCAAATGGGGGCAATGGGGCCCTGGAGGGATGTGACTTCACGCTTTCGCCGACGGTGAGGGCATGTTGGAGTCGCTGGGTGTGAATACGGCTCAGGGCATCCGAGGCCCTGGTCGTATGGCGTTCGAGATCAACCTCGGTGGCGCGCGAACGCAGAGTATGCAACTGAGGGTCATAATCCACCGAGCTGGTGGTGGAGGTCGAATCGGTTGTATCGGAAGTTGGGGGTCTCTCGGCGTATTCGGACGACTCCAGTCGTTCTTTGCTCTGGCCCATGGCCGTGTCCCCATTCCGATCATAGACCATCCTGACCGCTGGTAAGAGAGCGAGGGAGTTCGGTTGTCACGCTTGACATGCACCAAATCCGCCCGACGGCCAGAAGATAAATAAACCAGAACGAACTAAAAAAAATTTTTCCTCCTGGAGAGTATGACGAAAGTTCCTGCCTGTGGCTTAGAAATGATTCGAAATGAGGAACCCTCACGAAGCTTCAATTATTCTGTTACCTATTTTTCTGTTGTTCCTGCCGACTTATCCGTTCCAGACCCACTGGGAGTCGGGATGGTCTCTCTTTTTCGCCTCCCAACTACCGTCCCTTTTTTTTTTTCTGACTTTTTTGTTTCTCAGGGGGAATGGTTTTTCACAGATCTCCAGGAAAGCTCGTGCGTGAACATTCCGTCTGTGGTGGAAGAATTCCATCTCCGACATGTTCAACGGTTGTTTGGCACGTTTTCAATCTTTGACTGTTTGCGGGGCGAAGCTTGATGTCCTTGACGTCATTCATTCTAGTTTTCTGTTTTTCTTCGGCATTCGGAAGATTTTCCGCCCCGTGGCTGATGATCTTCCCGACGGGATCTCCGAGATAATGATAATCAACTCGTGCACAACCACGGGAATATCATTGCTTAGCGGAGCATCTCAACAGATGGACTGAGCAATCAGACACCATTAATCATCGTTTGAAGTGCCGTGGCAGAGTATCACTCTCGGATATTTATGTACATAGTATCCGGAGACCTATATCAATGGGTACTAATCCACTTTCCATAGATATATATATCTCTGTCTGTAGCATACCAGTATCGCATGTGTAAATAGATCAATCATCAAAACGTAGCCCTCAGTAAGTCACTAGATGGAACATCATGGATGAAACCAACAGGAACTCAATGTAGTCGTCACGCAGTATGCTTGATTAATGGGTATGATCATGCTGTTCGTGGTCTAGAGTACTGCAGGATGGATATCTATTGCTCTTTCCTATTCTGGCAGTCACGTGCTGTATCCCTCGGGAGATCACATGGAGTGCACCTGATCAATTTCTACAGATACGCCATGATGGCAAGTGTACCTACAGTGAGCTGGACCACTACGAAACATCCAGACATAGTCAAATCAAAACCATGACCGTGTCATCACGTCGTATCATTTGAGATTCCTACAATGCGAGGGGCTAATATACAACGGCAGTCAACAAACAAGGAGTAGCACAATCGCTGGCTAAACGATGCGTGCGGAGATACATGTCTGTACAGGCAAAGCCTAGGTTGCTCAGGGATGGCACACCATGGAGGACTGATCAATGTGACTACAGATGAACCATGGACAAGGGAGAAAGGGGATGACTACAGAGGCATCAAAAGAATCGATCAAGGCTCCCAGCCGGCGTTGAGCGAGGACGGCCGACGCGGGCGGGAACTGTCGCGGTTCCCCAGACTCAGCCGTTCGTACTTTTCCAGCATGTCACGGACCCCGGAGGCCGTGTAGTTCCATGACCCGCTCGAGAAGCTTCCCCGATACCGTTCGAGTCCGTCGGCATAGTCGCCCCATCGATCCGGTAACTGGGACCAAGAGTGACGTCCAAAGAGCTCCTTCACCTCATCTGAGACTGCGTCCGACTGCAGGACCCGCTCCTCTTGGTTTCGGGATCGAACAGACTGGCGGAAGATGTGGAACAGATAACGGCCCACTTGGGACCGACTGGCTGTGATGGAGAATGCACTCGTGAGCGATAGGAAGTCGTGGCTGAGGACGTCAAAGGAAGGGTCGTCGAGCATGGTGAAGAGCGCAAGCATCATCGCATAGGTAGCGAACTGATGGGCGCGCTCCATACCATATTCCTCCCGATGAATCCGTGCCAGAGCCGAAATCTCCCGTGCGGATGCCAGACTGATTGCGTTGGCGGATTCATCCATTGTGCGTTGTTGCTCCTGGGACCCCAGGAAGAATGACTGGACGCCGAAGCCATCCCGCGCCAGGCCAATAATGAGTACATGATACCGCATCCTAAAGCCAGCAGTTCACCGGTTCAGTAAACGGTGGGGGCAGGGGTGACAGACGAGCGACGAACCTTAGCAGGAGCACATGCGGCGGGGGACTCTTAAACACCTGGAAGTTATCGGGGAGGGCACGCTCCCACTGGCGGAGCTTATTGAAGAACACTTGTTTCTGTCGAAATTGATCCGTCCCGGTGGTGGTCTCATGGTAGAGGTGGCGCGAGATATCACGGGCAAGATACGAGAGCTTGCAGGCTTCATCGAAATATTGGCCGAGCCATGACTGTCGGGGCCTTTTGTCGGTCGGATACGGAACCCAGAGCTCCCCGGCACCGGTCTCGTTCGGGTCAATACGGTCGAGACTGACGCTGGAGACCCGGCTCGGCTTCAAAAAGTTGGTATGAACTACCCTGTGGTCACGGCGACATTAGTGTCGCGGGTTCAAAAGGGCTGGGAAACACCGACAACCATGAGGTGGGAGGTACCTACGTGTCGACCTGGAACACCCCCCACGCCGTTCGCTGCACCGATGTGATCATTTCGTCGGACAGCTGCAATTTGCTGAGATTGAGCGGCTCCCGGTTGATTATGCCCAGTGCCTCCGCCATCTCGATCGCAAGATTGAGCATCGTATAGCCGAGATCGTCCTCTCCCGACATGGCGTATCTGGTGCCCATACAATGGACGGTCACGTTTACCCTCCGCATCCTTCTCGCAAGGGGGAATGGCCACCTACCTCTCATATAGGAGCAATGCCCCTTGCAATGACGCCAGCCGGATCCCGCCACCCTTTTCTAGTTGATGGCTTGGGAGATATCGTTCCGCCTCGGCCAGGAAATTGCGTCCTTTGCTGGCAACGTCCCCCGGCACCACGTACGCTTCAGAGTACTGCGAATAATACTGTTCCATGCTGTGACGTTAGTATCATCCGTCACATGCCAGGGAGAGGAGCAAAAGAGTCCCTACGCATGCGTTTGCGAGAAGAGCGTTGACGAGGAACGGGCTACAAAGGTCGGAGTCGACGTTTCCGAGGGTCATATGGCGAATGAACGCTTTTTGATCAACGAAAGCATAGAAGGGATAATCCCACGTGAAATACAAGGATACTAGATGGGACACTAGATTGTCGTCGTTCGTCACCGTCGTCCAGGGTTTGGCGGGGACGCGGAAGGGTGTTATATCACACAGATAATTAAGATCCATAACCGTGGGCCGAGACGGTGGCGCTCCACTAGGCACATCCAGCCTCTCCCGGAGACGTTCAAGACTACTGATGGTTTCGTCATTGTGATCGAAGCCCTGGAGTTCATCAAACGTCCTGTCAATGTAAGACCGAAGTTGCTCTACGGACGAATCCGCTCGCAGCAAATCAAATAGGCCTTTGGCATGCGACTCGTCCAGCGATCGCATCACTTTCAGTAGATCATGGAGCAGATCACGATGGAAATTATGTTCCTCCATCTGGCGTGTCGTTCCCCGTCAAGAGAGCGTGACTAGATAGATGCTTTGGTCGACCACTACTTCGTTGGATCTCCGTGTCAGTATTGCGCCCCTTCTCTAAAACTTGACACTCGGATGCCTGCATAGTATCTGGTCTAGCTGTGTCCACACTTCTCGTACAATGAGCGATCGGTGGGACAGTTCGCCTGGTGAAAGGTTCGGACGTACCAGAAATGTCCCTAGGGCAGGATTGCCCGCGAGTGAATGGCGAGCGTGAGACTGTACTAATCTACCCCGGTCGCACATCAGAAAAGCAAAGCCAAAAGGGGGAAGGCGACAGAAGAGAAGGAAAATGGGAAGTAGAAGAGAAGAGTCGCTTCCTCTTCTTAGGGTTGCCTGACATGATGAATCATGACGTCACTGGCCCTGGCAGCGCAAGCCCGTCGTTTGAAAGAAATCGTTGCTTTGCTTCAGAAGCACTTCGAACCAGGACTGATTAGTCAGTCTGGATCCTTGGCTATCGTCCGTACGCAGGGCAGCCAAGGATAACAGGTTGCGAGCCCCGCGCGGACAATTGCCTGGCCACTGCGAGAAGTTTCCCTGTCTGATACTCCCACCGCGGAACGTCACTGGAGGATCCCCATTCAGATCTACTTCAGGAGAGAAACCAATCGCAGACCGGTACGAACGACTTCAGAGGGCTCTTCTCATCTCATGGCGGAATGTGGCAGACCCAATGCCCCAACTGTAGCCACACGATGTTACGAGTAGTTTGTGCCAGACGGAGGTTTGCACCACAGGGTTAACAGGCCGCATGCTGCAGCTCAGAGACCTGGCGCTAAATTTAGAATGAACCTGTAACACTCAGTCTCTTCGGGAATATGGTCGTTGCATCGAACGACAATCCCACCGCTACTGCAGCTAGACGGATGTCACGGCATGGACCTCGTATTGGAGTTCAGTTTGGAGTCTCGGTGCAGGACGTGAAGGTGTTGGCGATGCTGAGATAATTGTGACCAAGCTTGGTGCTGATGGACCAGATGTGATCCCACTGCCAAGACCCGGCATTCGCCGCGGTCGCGCCAATGGTTTGGGCGACCCAAAGACAACTGTCTCGCGCCCCTTTTCCTTTATTCGTTCGGTCTCAGCGGGAGAGGGTCCAGCGGGCTGACTTGCATCCCGCAAAATTCAGCCCACTCGCTCGAGCCACTCGCTCTCGACGTCTAGATTTTCGTCGCGGAAGATTCAATGCTACCATGGATGTCTATAAAAGGTGCCCTGATCGCTCACCACAGACTCTCATCCTGCGCCGCCTCTCACTCCTCTCAAGTCACCACCCTCGCTGAACCATGTTCTCGACCATCCTAACCAGCCTGTTGGCATTCTCCGCCTCGGCGACCGCTCGGTCTGTCGAGACGCGATCCCTCACTCCTCGCTCTATTACCCCTCCCGAAGGATGTCCCATTCCGACATGGACGGTCGACAACTTCCACTGGTTCAATGGCTCCCATAGCTTGGATTGCATCCACAGCGAGGTCGACAAGAATGCGAAGGGCTGTCTCTGTGGCCGGGACTGGTGCGAGCCCAACCCGGACACGTGCAATGGCACCATGGTCAACGTGTGCTATACAGGCATGCCCAACTACCAGCCCTGGGGCTACGGCCCTCCCCAGACACTGGCGATCGATTTTGAGGATGGCCTGCACTGCGGTGATACCTACATCGGCTACCGGATTCACGACATTGCACATGGTGAGTCCAACTGCGGATATGCAGACCGCAGCCTGGGCCGGATCGTCTCGTTCTACGGCAGCTCTAACGAGGCGACATCGACTGGTCATATGGACTACGTGTTGGGCGGTGGCCATGCGCTGGAGTGTGCCAATGGTAGCAAGATTACCTACTCCGGCAGCACCGATTTCACCTTGAACTGCGTGCATGATGAGTTCTTCAATGCGACTTGCACTGCCGAGCCCTTTGAGGTTCCCGTGCTTAGTTACTCCTGGGTTAACTAAATTCTCGCGGGGAGCTTCCCTTGTTGCCGTGGGCCCCTCTACCCCTCGCAGCGGCGTGGCAATTGTGATAGGTTCCAACTGGTCGCACTGATATCGGAGACCTTCCGTGGTTATGTTACATCCCGCGGCGTGGTTGTCCGGTGACACCAGCCTTTTCCCTTACGAGATATGGTTCCACGACGAAACCATGAGCGATGTAAATAGAACTGCATTAGAAATACATATTTGGCAATGGAGACGACCCTGAAGAGATCCACTTGCCCTGACGGCGTATCAGAAGCTTTCTGTGTACATCTATTCGGATGGGACCGGGTGATCCCGATCTTTCTTTCTGCTGCTAGTAATTCCTAATACTTTAGTTGAAGTACTCCATAGTGACCGTCGGTACTACTAAGGAGATTTCTGCTTGTGGATCCGATTAAAGCGCTTAGCGGATCGAGAACCGAGATTCGACCCAAGGGTCCAGTCACAGTGGCTGAGCCCTACCTCGTTCCCGGTGGCTGGAAGTTGACCCTGAAACTGGGGAAAGGGAAAAAAAAAGGAATAAAAAGAAAAGGAACGACAAAGTATGGAAAACGGGGGAAAAAAAATAGAGAACTAGTCAGGTATAGGGTAACCTTACATACTTTAACCATATTGTCTCTTGTCCAGTCGGAGGTGTGCTATATTTACTACCTTTCGTATCGAGACTGACAGGAGTTGAGCAACAAGAAAATGAAAAAAAGAAAAAAAAAAAAAAAAAAAAAAAAAAAAAAAAAAAAAAAAAAAAAAAAAAAAAAAAAAAAAAAAAAAAAAAAAAAAAAAAAAACAGAAGAGGAGAAGAACTAAAAATAGGATAATCAACCAAAAGGCGGACAGAACAACTAAAAGGGTGTGAGACGAAAACTTCCTATTGCCTCAGGCTCCCATGAAAGACAAATGTTGCAAACAGAGCATGACTCGCAAACGTGCCTATTCGGGTCTAGCATCAAGGACTTGTTGATCTCTCCAATTGCACTGCTTTTTGTTCTTCGGGTTGTGACATACCAAAGCTCAGCCACAGCGAGTCAATGCAGTATATGCGCCGGGGCTCCGAACAGGCAAAGTGCGCATGCAACAATATGCGACCAGTGTCTGAACTACTGCCCCGTGATCTCGACAACCATGCTCCAAGCCATATCCTGCCAGTAAACATGCCAGGACCCTTGCTATCACGCAAGGTCCGTGAACGGCACAGCCTGCTAGCAGAGCAGGGCCCTGCCTAGGCTACAATATAGGGTCTTCTGGGAATTACGTGCGGCTGGTCGCTTCGTGGATATAATAAGCACCGATATGCCGTTGTCGCGGTGATACTACTAGTAAGTTACTAATTTACGCCTCGCGCGATACTGCTTAATCGACAAATGGCCTTCTCCACTCCGTTGCGCTCCGATCCGCACTCCAATATGGTTGGACGGTTCCCTGACCTTTCCCCAGATCTGATCGGAAAGTCCTCGGACGATGAAAGCGACTCCGTTGCTCATCCTGTGGACGAGAGTCCCACGCGAGCTGTAGTGGCTCGACGGCAAGCGAGAGAGCGGCCGCGACAGAGCCAATCACCACCCGCGTCTATCCCACCCAGAAACCAGACAGTACAAGCCTACCTTCGTGAAGGGACTAAAGAGAATTTGAACCGAAACCCACAGCGATCGCTCTTGGAGCATTGCTCCCGAGGAACGAAGGCACTCAATGGTTCAAACTCCATGTCAGGTTCTAGTCAGACCTCCCCGGAACGACCGGCATGGATTCCGTCAAACGCACCCTATATAGAAATCTTGGATGACGAGCCGGATGATGGGGTATCTTTAGTGGCGACACATGTGGATGTTCCAACGACGACCGGTCAAGCCCAAACCAATGGGCTAGTCCCCGATTTGACGTCTGCAAATATTGCGCAAACTGACTCAGCTGATTCATCAGACCTTGAAATGCATGGATCAGCGTCCCCATTCTCTTTGGTAAGTCAGCAAGAGACGCCAAGGACGGACGTTTCCGATCATGGATTGGAGCACCGGCAAATTGGGCCGGAACGTATCTCAGATTCGTATAGCACTGAGGATATTATACTCGCTATCCGCGATGTAATCTGCGGGTGGAGCGGGGCCCAAGAGAGAGAATCCAAGAAAGGATATGCATACATTTTCCATGATCCATCCGCCCAGAGCCCTTACTATAAAATTGGACACTCTGGAAATGTGAAAGTGCGCACCCAACAACATCAGAAACAATGTCAGCTACGGAAGTGGAGCGCCAAACAAAGTCCTGCATTGCGAGACTACAGACTCCTCGAGAAACTAGCACACGCCGAACTCCGAAATTTGCGGTGCAAACCCAACTGTTTCTGCAGAGTGGAACACAGGGAGTA
The DNA here is from genome assembly GCF_009193645.1 of Aspergillus pseudonomiae. Taxonomy (NCBI): domain Eukaryota; kingdom Fungi; phylum Ascomycota; class Eurotiomycetes; order Eurotiales; family Aspergillaceae; genus Aspergillus; species Aspergillus pseudonomiae. The sequence continues at coordinate 112,118 of NW_022476062.1, read as the reverse complement.
CTTTTTGGGCACGGCGGCGCATGGACAGGATATCCTGGATTCTTGGTCGCGGTGGCTTAAAAAGGATCCGTATAACGACGATGGGAACCTTGGCCCATTCTGGGTTAACCGGCTGAATGTATTTGTTGACGAGTGTTCGGGCTTTTTTCACTGTACGGCCATTGAAGATACCAGACACCATCTTGATAGCAATGCTTGCCAGGCGTGCCTTCGCAAAGGATGGCAGAAGTTCACCAACCCTACCGCACAAGATATATTCGAGTATGATTGTCAAACAAGAGTTCCCTTTGCCTGGGGTCGCTTGCTGTTACAGGCCTGTTATAGCCGCTTTCCCTACTATGAAACCAAGCTTGCCTGCATTATTGACTGCATAGAACGAGTGTGTCGGATGTGGGATTCTGTGTCGAGCATTCAAGTAATTTTGGCTATGTTGCTTGGAAAGGGCCTCTATCTCACGGCATGCTCGTTACGGGAGCGTACATTCGATATTTCTAGATTACCTGAATTTTACTTGGCATGCGCTGCAGCTTACCGGCTGTTTCTCCTACCCATGGGTAGCATGAATTCTGTCGATCGGACCTTGTCAAAGGAAGCCAAAAGAGCAGCATCGCCTGCTAAGAAGTCTGCGCGCGTCATCTCAAAGTCACCTAGAATGCTCACGCCATCCTCGAACCAATCCCAGAGGACCTCCAAGACCACACGGAAGACGCAGCTCCCGGAGCAGCCACCCAATATAGAGCTCTTCAATGCTCAAAGCAATCCCGACAAAGACCACAGCGACGACACGATCGAGATCATCGGATGAAGGCGCCCGACTCGCCCCAACTTCGGACGGGAACACTACCCGCCCGAAGAAGAAAAACGCGACCCAAAGGGCGTAACCTCTATCAAGGCTTCTCGTCCATGAGGCACATATCGAGATAGAACAGGCCTATGCTGAGCTGCAACTTTCATGCATCACTTGTTTCCCGCAACATAGTCAGCTTGCACTAGTTGTGACCGAGATGGCAAGCTCCGTGATATGGGGAGTGCTGTCACGTTGGCATAAGGCAGCTCTGAATGGCACAATGAGACCGTTAGGGATTGGTATTTGCGGCAACATCGGGGCACGAAGAGTCGGCCGACAGCTTTCAAATCACCCACAGAGTCTCTTTTCCGGGTTTGGGCTTAGCAAAACTATGCATAGGACCACCCAATGCGGCGCAGATTACACTCAAGGTTCGTCCTCCGTCTTTCCGACAAAGATCAAACGGGGATAGCCCACCGAGATAAATGAGCCCTGTGATGATGGACTGTGGCATGCATTTACTAGCATGCCCACACAATGACAACACGGTGCATTTTTAATGTATGTACATTATCTGACAGAGAGACTGTGTCTAGACACTATTGTATTCCTGGCTCCTGTTGCAACCTCTGATCACTCATGATATCCGTTAAAAGGCTAGCGAGTTAACGGATGTCTCTGTCGATCAGCCTGGAAAAGAGAAGGCATTTCTCATCTTGGTGCCGGGGCGTTACGATTTGAAGAGCACATGGGGCTCCATCAACGGAGTCAGGTTCATCTAGAATAGGTTAGGATAATAATTGTCTGCTGGCCTGTGTGGTGGAAACCTACAGCTCGGCTGAACTCCATCATGTACTGGCATAGGATCTGGATCAAGCACCTTCGAAGCTTTGCTGTACGGCACAATGCATGCAGGATACTGGAAAGAGTTAGAGGGAGGTGTTCAGCGTACATAGTTATGAACTCACATCCAGAAGGTTCCAGATGACCGTGTACGGTGGCCATCCATATGTGTCATGCGGCGTGGCCGTATTCTGGGCTCCAGGTGTTAGAAGAACATCTATGCCGTATTGGACCCATGTCCTGCGCCATGCTTCAGCGTAATCCTTTCGTGCGTTATAGAGTCCCTCAATTTTCTCAAAGGCTCCTTCCTGGTCCACAGGAAATGGCCCAGTGAACATTGGATTAGCTAACTTTGCCACTGATGCCACCAACGGCTCCCCACTGGCTTCGACGTGATCGATATGTGGCCCATACGTGAAATACTGAAAGGCTAGACGACTCGCATATGCCACGCCCCGTGCAGGGTCATGTTCCAGGCGCACTATTCTGTGTCCTTTCTTGCCTAGTGCCGCGATTGCTGACTCCATTGCGCGGCGGACAGGAGGATGAATTGGGAATTGAGGATCTTCACCGAGGACTCCGATCGTTAATAATGAGGGCAAGTTGAGTGTCGTCACCCAGGGTGACCCAATTGCAGTCACGTCATATCGCCAGGGCTCAGCTTTGAGCACAGTTGACATGAACATCTCAATGTCATCTAACGACTGAGCCAGTGGTCCGGCCGCTGGCTTTATGCCGGGGACTCCCTCAATTGCCCCGGACACCTGTCCACCGAACGGAATGCGATCTGCGGTGGGCTTGAATCCATAAACACCGCAACACAGCGACGGAATTCTGATTGAGCCTGCGATATCAGTTCCGATGCCGAGGATCGAGCCCCGGAAGGCAACGAGAGCTCCTTCACCACCGGAGGAGCCTCCGGCGGTCAGGCTTATATTGTGCGGGTTTAATGTACGACCGTAAATATTATTGTCTGAATCACCCGTCTAAGCATAGAACGTTAGATAAGCCAATTGAGGACTCTGGAGATACACTGACCATCATTGTCTGCGGAATATTGGTCTTGACATAAAGAACCGCACCTAAGTCAAGCAGCAGATCGACCAGAGCAGAGTTGGTTTCTGCTGGCGAGTTATCTAAGAATGAGACATATCCCACCGTACTCAGAACGCCCTTGACGCAGAAGCTATCTTTGAGACTGATCGGTAAGCCGTGTAACGGGCCCATGACCCGTTTTTCTCGCTTCAGATAATCATCCAGGTATTGAGCACGCTCAAGCGCTCTGTCGAAAAAGTATTCTGTCAAGCATGAGGTCTTTAAGACGCTAGTATTATTATGTGTCACCTACACGACAGTAACCGGGCCAATTGTACTTACTAGTTGCTGGGCTATGGCTGCGCGTTTGCAAAAAGCCGTAGTGACTGCCAGCGAGGTTACCTCGCCCCAGGCAAGCCTTTGCAGCAGCTGTGTCGCAGTGTACTCTTCTGTGATATCCAGCTCCTCCTCTGTGAGGAGTCCACTGTGGCGTGGGATGTCCACTTCTAGGAGGTGGCCATTTGATGGGAGCTTGGACAAAAATGTGGCATTCAAACGCCAATCTTGGGGAATCTGTAGTTCCAATTGTTTGCGCTTCTCCGCCACCTTGGCCTCCCAGTTGTTCTCTGTTGCCGTCATTCCAGTCATCTCTGTTAGTCAATGTGAGGGAGGTGAGGGTACATGCGCCGGGCCAAGCCAATCTATATATCCGAATGGCCCTAGTGCCAAGTTGCTCCGCGTGAGGAGACGTTTACAATGCTCTGCCGGCTGAGGCGCGTCTACCTTCCACATTAGGATGGTTATACCTCGGTTTATCGATTACTAGCTTATCTGAGGAGATGCGAAGGCAATTCTTGATAACGCGTTGGAAGTTGGTTCCTGATAGTGGTCTATTGCTTAACAGGCGTTCCTACGTGCCATCACGTCCTCTGGCTCAGAACCCTCGAAATTGGTCAAGTGATAGGCATCGATCAGGATGCGATCATTCTCACAGCTCATAACTCCAACACACACTAAGCCGTTCAACCAATTGTACTTTCCTGGTCCGGTTTCGATTCGCAGGTGTGAGAAGAACTCTACATCGTCTTGGGTCACAGTGGGAGGGGGTCGTAGGGCTGGGTCCTTCGCGACCTGTTTCGCATACTCTGTGCCCGGGCCAGGACGGTAGAGACCATGTGCTCGGACGTAAAGATAACAGCCATCGTCGGTTTTTATCGTGTAATGTGCATCAAGAGTCATGGACTGAAAGATCGTATGAGCTTCACTGGGTGGATCCTGGAGTATGATAAGCTTACTTACGTGGGTCCCTTCAATGACCGTTGCCCAGTCTGCTCCGCCCGGAAGGACTATCCCTGATATCGATGGTCCTCTAAAGCTGCCGCCGACAATATTCGCAATACTTCGCGTCACTCCAGCCCCATGAGGCGCCCCGACGTTGATTTCCTCAGGATCAATGTTGCATTCTAGACGATAAACAAATGACAGCCCTGGACGCCGCATGGGTGGGCTATTGGGGTAGAAGGAATTGCCAGGGGAGTCCGCGGGCTTTGATAAAGTCATTGTAGCTGCTCTTGACAGATCCTTTGAATCGAAGTCAAAAATGGTGATATTGAATTCATAACCCTTTCTCTTAATCTCCGATTTTATACACTTGTCGAGGGCGCCTGCAGTGACGCGGATGTTTGGCACATTGCATAATGCCGAGATCAATCCATACGAGATCTTCACTAGCTATAAGCGGAAGGTCGACGCCTATAATATGCCCCGGCAGCGATGGGCGGCAGCTGGGCTCTTCACCCCACTGGGAGTACCAACATGTCCAGACAGGCAGGTTGACGCTAGATAGCGGACGGTGAAGTATCTCGACCGATAGTATTACTCCAAAATGAGATGCCGTTACACTGCCGCGGTATTCGCGAGCCGCCGTGAATGGTCCGAGAGTAGATGTGGGATTTGAGTACGAGAGATGAAATATACAACATCGTTCTCCATATGATATACTGGGGCTTCCCTACATAGCGTTATATTCACTAACGCCTTGCCTCTTCTCCGCGGCTTCTACTGAGTCTGCATCATTTTCTGTGGTCCCTATTTTCAGGACTTTTTATTATGGCATTCGTACAGGCCCTCCTCACCGACCCCGGCATTCCCCTCAAGGACAGGCAGGATGCCCTTCACCGTGTTCTCGCCGATCCAGGAATACCAGGGCCACTCGGCGAGAGCACTTCATCGTTTTGGCTGAAAGATCCACACCCGGAGCTGGCCAGTATGCAATCACGGGAATTGCCTCAAGAGGCTGATGTTGTAATTATTGGTTCCGGCATTACAGGTGCTTCAATTGCACGCACCCTGTTGGAGGAAAATGATCAGCTTGCAGTGATCAATACGAGACCCGCAGTTGTCATGCTGGAGGCCCGAGACACTTGCACTGGCGCGACGGGTCGCAATGGAGGTCATATTCTGGAGACAGCTGAAGAGTTTACTGACTGGGAAGCCCTCTATGGGCTGGAAGCGGCAAAGGCATTGACACGGTTCCGGCTGGCCCATCTGAAGTCGATATTGGAGGTAGCGGACAAGTATGGATTGACAAAAGAAACCCAGGCTCGAAAGGTCGAGTTTCTTAGTGTGCACTTCGACGAGGAAAGATGGCGTCAAGCAGTGCAATGTATCACACGGTTCAAAACATGTATGCCTGCAGAAGCAGCCGAGTGGAAACTTCTTGACAAGAGCGAGGTCCCCAAGGTTTGTTACTTCCATATACTGCTACAATACTGCTTGGAGGTTGACAATAGATCTCAGGAATGGTGCCTCCCTCATGCCATTGGGGTTGTTGCAGGACCAGCCGGAGCCCTATGGCCTTATAAACTGGTCACCGGTTTGTTAGCAAGGTTGCGACAAAAGCATCCAGCAAACTTCCTACTCGAAACCAACACACCAGCGACCAAAGTCTCGACCGATGGCACCTCACCTTTGCGGTATGCCGTAGAGACACCGAGAGGAACCCTGCATGCTCGGCATGTTATCCACTGTACGAATGCTCATGTTGGACATCTTGTCCCCGAGCTAAGGGGCCACGTTTACCCAGTTCGAGGGCAAATGTCTGCCCAAAACCCGGGCTCCACTTTTATCTGTCAAGCTACAGAACATTCGTGGCTCTTTAACTACGACCGTGGTTTCGACTACCTGACACAATTACCCCCTGGAGGAGACTCAGGTAAAAAGATGATGCTGGGTGGTGGCTTTGCTCAAGGTCGCAACGGTGGGCTTGGCGATCTGGGTATCGCAACTGACTCAGAGCTGAGCCTGCCTTGTGATATTCACCTGTCCGGTGCGTTGAGTGCGGTGTTCGGCCATGAAAATTGGGGTCAGGTTGACGGTCCTTGCGTGGAGCAGATGTGGACGGGAAACATGGGATTTAGTAGTGATGGCCTTCCCTGGGTTGGACAGCTACCTTCATCTGTGGGTTATAGTGCAGAAGCAACAAAGGAGCGTGGTGCTCAGTGGGCCTGCTGCGGATTTAGTGGAGAAGGTATGGTGCAAGCCTGGCTAAGTGGAACAGCAGTGGCACAGATGTTGTTGGCCAGCGACCGAACGGACCATGTGAGATCTGATTCTCTGTCTTGGTTCCCAGAGCAGATGCTGCTAACTGAAGGGAGACTGAAGAAAGCAGGGCTGACACGAGCCGTCGATGACCGGGCCTCAAATTTGTAACTCTGGATACAGATTGCGTCTCTAAGTTACCCATTAACCGCTGTACCCAGACACGGTCTAAAATGAATATTATTTGATTATCTTTTCCTATATCGAGGAGACAATGTATAGCAGCATACATTTGTACATACTGCAAATCGCAGTCTGACTTCAGACAGGATAGAAAATGACTGCATGTGTGCTATGATGAATACTGTCTCGGTTGGGCACCTCGATTCAAACACTATGAACTATAGTTCTTCCCCAAATTCATACGCTTGTTGACCAAGGCGTCTACTCCGTTGAGCCATCGTCTCCAAGTATCTCCATTATCCATCGCCAGAAGCCTTTTCATACGCGAGTATGACCGAGCTTCCTCGTCATCCTCTTCACTTTTTACAGCTTGGATTGACTCGGGACCCCATACTTTCCAGTGTCGTTCCGAGCCTTCCCAGGGTGAATAGCTGTACGTGAATCTGATCCAAGCTTCAGCAAAATTCCTCGCCATCTCCCGCTCTTCGCGAGAGAGCTCATTGTCCAAGTTGCCAAACAGATAAAGAAGTTCATGGGCGTGATACGCGGTCCCCTCAAGTGCGTTTCTCAGTCGTGAACGCTGGTCAAAGTGATATGCAAATACCGCTTTTTCCTGCGCAGAAGGGACACTGGCAACCACTGTAGCATAGTTGGGAATCTTGAAAATTGCATCACCGCACATGTGTTCAACCCGGCTGAGGAGGACATCCTGAGGTAGGTCCGGTTGTATCTCATACTCAGCTAAGACTTTATCCGTTTCCTCCAGGGGCATGTGTTGATTTAGTATCTCTCGAATACCTGCAAAATTGTCGTTCAGTAGATTTAAGTGGAAGATAATCCCTTCGTGGTAGGTGTCTCCTATCATCAACGCTTCTACCCACTGCGGTGGCTCGTGTATCTCAAGCGGATCCCGCTCATGAAACCAACCATCGAGGCATGGATTCCCGGTACCTGACAAAACACCTTGTATTATGGGCGTTGCATTGGCTAGTTCCTGCTGAGGTATGTGCCGCAGACAGTCCAGCACGTCTGATCGTGATGGATCTATATCGAAATGACGGCAGACAGCCCGGAACAGCTCCTCGTGTTGCTCCATTGACCAGGCTGGAATCGAGACAGAGAGCCCGGACATGCAGACCGCACGGTGAAATACTGGAGGACGAGCAGCTAACATCTGATTGCTGATGGATATGCCGCCCGCAGACTCTCCGACCGCAGTCACCCGATCAGAATTGCCCCCGAGACTGCCAATGTAACGTTGAACCCATTCGAAGGCCACTTGCTGGTCAGTGAATCCGAAGTTCCCACAGCCTTGATGGCCATCCTGCTGGAGCTCTTGCTGGATTGCTGCACTGGCAAGAAAGCCACCTAATCCGACCCGATAGTTGAAGTTGACGTAGACAATGGGCATACCGATTTCCATACTGAGGGAAACGAGATTGACGCCATCAAAGATCGGCAGGTTCGCACCTCCATACAGTAATGAACCCCCATGGACATACACCATGACCGGAAACCTTTGCGATCCGGGGGCACACGGCAAGACGATGTTCATGACGAGCCCCGACAACTCGTCCGTTCGAGGTTCTCCTAAATGCGCCGTTGGAGGCACCGGTACGAGATCGTCCGAGTCATCTCCTTCAATCTTCGGTCGGGGACAGTCGCTTCTACAACGCGTGTGCAATCAGCCATTGAGTTCCGCCAGAGCTTCAGCTGTGGTCATACCCGAGTTTTGTTCCATCGTGGTAGTTGTTGGGCCACTGCGTCATCAACTGCGATCGAGTCCACCGTTTCTCAAGCGAAGCATAAGGTATACCACAATACTGTTGCACGCCATTGGCATATTCGAAGCCTTTCAGTCTTCCGAGGGATGGGAGGATGATGGAGCATTTCGAGACGGGTGATCTGAATGACATACTGTTGCTGGGTGCTTGTTGTTACTTAGGGTTAGAGAGATATATGTATCTGGCTAGTAAGCATCATGCTGATACTAATCGCTACTACACACTATTTATTTGATACTAATAATAACAGCCACAGTAACCCCGACGATCTCTTCAAGTCATTCATACAGCAGCCCCAAATGCAGACGTTCTCGACTTGAACGTGATAGACGACGAAAAGTGGAGGCCTCAGGTTCTAAACCCGATCAGGAAGGTGGACGCCAAAGTCCAAATGGACTCCACGCGGCTTGATAAAAAGAGACTCCACACTTGACGATAATCGCCGGCCCCACAATCCTTGTGTTGCCTCGCTTCCTGCGCGGTTTTAAGCCAGAATCTCTTGATCGCAACTGATCCTGATCATTACAAGTTCCTTGTTCGGCATGTCGACCCCGCGCCATCGGTCTTACAACGGATGTTGGACCTGCAAACGGGTCAGGAGGAAATGCGACCGAGCCCGACCAGCCTGCAAAGCGTGCAGTAGCCGTGGAGTGCCCTGTGAGGGATACGAGATAAGGCTGCGGTGGGGATCGGGCATTGCGTCGCGTGGCCGATTCACGGGCGCCGAAGAGCCAGTGGAGGCTTCTATTCCTCCTCGAGTCAAGGGCAGACGGCGCGATCTGAGTCGAGAAAGGCGCCGAAAACCTGCCAAAGTCGCCAATGGTAAGGCCGAGGCGGATTCTTCTCATCTCAAGCCAGGTAGGGCAGGCCGTTGGACATGCACCGGTCGCGTTTTTCTTCTTGATAGCTCCAGACTAAGGTAGAAACAGGAGCCGAACAGACTGCCGACGTACGATTGAACGAACAAGATCGATTGTTTCAAGAGTTTCGTTCGTCCGGAATCAATGTCCTCCATTCGACCTCGGTCAACGATGCGCGGAATCTCCTCCAATCCAGGCTGCCGATCTTGTCTCAACAGTCAAGCTCCTTATACGCAATATGTGTAGCACTCCAGGCTTCTCTCACACCAAATGTGCAGCCTCGCTTTTATGAGCATTTCGATGTAGCTTTGAATTTGTTCCGCACAGAACTGTCAAGCAATGCGACATACCTGGAGGATGGGACCTTTACGGCCGGCTTGCTGCTCTGCAGCATTGGGGTACGTTGTTGTATCTACCAATATTTTATGCCGCGCTAACAGCAGGTTATATTATAGCTTATGCATGCCATGCCATGGACGATGCACTTGCATGGAATGTACGGACTTCTTCAGGCACATGGATTATATGGTCCTGGCGAGCGAACAGAATTCCGGAGACATTTATTGGAAGTGATGGGAGTCATGGATCTACCAACGTTTACTGTTGGCCGCAGCACCTCTCTTGGCTTCTGGCGACAACATTGTCGCGACCGAACTTCCTTGCAGCACCCCCTCGGTGACGAGGTTGAGGTGGTCAGTGGCCTGCCCAGGTCGTTGTTAGATATTATCTCGTGTATCGGCCACGGGGCTACTGAGGAGGACTTTTGGAACTGGCCCGGTAGCCCGGGTAGTCTATCGCAGCACCAGCTGTGGGAGGCATATCGACTAGCCGGGTTGTTGGCTATCAGATATAACCACCTACTTCTAGTTCCACAACCCAATGGAGCGTTAACCGGATCGACCGTGCAACCGAACGGTGCCAGCAGCCTGACCTTACCGTCCACTACTGTTCTTGTCTCCCGAATTGTGAGCCACCTGGACGCCATTCGTAGAGCGTTTACGGAAACAGAGGGCGCCGGGTCGTTGATTTTCAACGCGATCAAATATCCCGCCTTTATCGCAGGGCTACAGACGGACATCATCAATGCGCAACCTGAATTAAAAGATGTACTTCGATGTTGTCTATCCACGTATGGCCATCCACATGGATTCGAGAGAGATTTCGAGCTATTATTAGAGGTTCTTGAGGAGTGGTGGGTACACCATCATGACATGGCAAATGCCCACGAACTCGCTTTGGCTCGTGGAATGGAGATTGGACTTCTCTAGCTGAGCGTGTCTGCCGTTGGTACTTACTGTGAAATGGCATTTGCTCGCCGTAGCATAAACCAGCAACTGACGGCTCCGCCATTGTCGGCCAACTCGACCTTCTCGACGACTTCAAACCCAAGTGTGGTGTAAAATCCCAAATTCTGCTCAGCTGTACATTCCAGAACAATGGGCGTATGGCCCACATAGTCCAAGACGCGCTCCATCATAATCTTGCCCAAACCTCGCCCCTGGAGGGTGGGATGGACTGCTACGACTTCTAAATACCAAGGGTCTGGAATATTGTATCGGGTTGTGATCCGCTTCAGCGCCGTGTCATGTGCATCGAGCAAGATGTCGACGCGCTGCAAAGGCTTAGAAGAACGAATTCGATCTCTTGAAAGGGGTGGAACGATAGTCACATACCTTTTCGTCTGCTCCGTTGTCTGAGACTGGATCTAACCAGCTCAGAAACCACAGTTTCACGGCGAGGGCTATCTTGTTCCATTTCCAGGTTTGTTGGTTTTTTGGGGGAAATAATAAAGCCACTGTTCCCGCGTCGGGCCCGTCATGCCCAGAATTGATTTCGCCGAGAGAGGCTGGGAGACCCTTTTGCTGGCTACATGCCGGAAATTCCTGTGCCAGCTGTGGCGCTGATGTAGATCGGAGCACGATGCCTTCTAATATTGCTTGTTGTACACGACGATATTGCCATTTGTTCGTCTCATGCTCTTGCGTCGACCAGGGGGCTGCACTAGGACGCAACCATCGGATGAGAGGATCTCCAACGAACGAAAGAGTTATCGTCTGAGCGACCGCCGATACGGACGGCGGATCTAGATGGGAGAGTAGTAAGTATACTATGTTCGCCAGTATGGTCTCGGATACCATGGAAAGGAAATGAGCTACCATCTTGTGTTTCGTATAGGATCAAGGAGGCTTTGCTGGCCATCGGATCCGAGGTTCAAGACTGAAATTGTTAACTGGTGCACGAGATTACCGTTCCCTGGAACCGATCTTCTTGTACGCAGAAGCCTTTATCAGTCGAGTACGGCTTTCGTGTATACCGTAGATGCCGAAGTAGCGCGCCGACCTGTATCAAGGCGCATGATACTGCGGTTTATCTCAAACCTTGCGAACTCGGCGTAAACAACAAATGGAAGAATACCTCAGGATGATTTATTTGAGACAAATCGCTGAGCCGATTCCCCTTTAGGCAGGTCGACCCAGTGCCAGCTGTCCGAGGTCTGTTCCTGCACAAAGTAAGTTCTGTTAACCTCTGCCTAGACATGCATAAGCTGGGGGGCGCTATCGGACCCAGATCTCTATTGGCTTCCCCGCATTCCAATGCGCGCGTTTGTGATATCGAGCTCTTATCAGCCATGTCCTGGTGGTAAGGGGGGAAGATAGAACCACCGGCAAAGCCATGGGCCAGATCGTTTATCATAAGCGGTTGTCCTCGAGATAATCTGGGATCGAACAGCACACCCCTTCGGCTTTCAGTAGATACCACGTCTATTCCGCAGCAGATATTGATGGCAGGAGGCGACGCGTCCGACATCTCTCTAACCGATCATGATACCCCCCCAGGAACTGTTCTTCTTATCAGAGGTAAGAATTCCTTTTTTCCCTCACCAAAGTCTTTCTGACCTGCATATAGATGAGATCAGAGACGAGGCTGAGGGACGGCGAGAGATCGTCCTCAGTCCATTGCCGTCCAGTGACCCTAACGAGCCATTGGTAAGTCTAGCCTCCGGGAAAGGAACGTTGTCCACTGATAGAGGATACAGAATTGGAGCACTGCACGCAAGGCATGCAATTTTACGCTCGTACTAGCAGTAACCTGTCTCGTTTTTACAGCGTCTGTGGTCCCACCACATAATATTTAGCATGAATGAACTCCTAACCTGGTTTCACTGAGTAGGCTCTCTATCCAACAGATATTCTGGCAGTTGATGGTGGTCGATTTACACGTTACTTACCCACAGCTAAACAATGCTATGTCAGTCAACTTCGTCGGACTCGCGGTCGGATGCGTGTTTTTCATTCCGTTCGCGAAGAAGTTTGGCCGAAGACCTGTGTACCTAGTGTCGACCGCGTTGATGCTCGTCACCTCCTTTTGGGCAGCAGAAATCAAAACCCTCGCAGAGCTATATGTTACCAACCTCCTACAGGGCCTCGCTGGGGCAACGAATGAGGCTATAGTCCAGATTACCGTGAGCTATCCTGCCATCACTCCCCAAGCGTCATGGGCTTACAGCGCTTCCTATCAGATCGCAGATCTCTTCTTTGTGCATCACCGTGGTGGCATGAATGCGTTATACATGACCATGATGATGATTGGGGTGAGACTCCCTTCATCACCTCCTGTATCCACCGCACTAAAATAGTGTTAGAGCTTTCTCACCCCCATGGCTGCTGGGGCTCAAGCGACAAGACAGGGTTGGCGATGGTCCTACCGTACTATGGGCATCTTCAATGCGGTTCTCTTTGTACTTTTTATCGTCTTCTACGAAGAGTCAAAGTATACCCCTACCATTGAAGGAGTCACGCCTGCCGCTAGGCCTGCGCAGCAGATTCCACCCGATGAGACGGGCAACAAGGCACCTCTCAAACACGCCACCAGAGTTCAGCAGCGTAGGGCGAGCAGCCCTCCATTAGATCACAACATTCCTATGAAGACATGGGGAGAGAGACTGTCCTTGGTAACTTACACACCGGAGCCGATCTGGCCATATTTCTATCGCCCCATCGAGATCCTTTTCACATTCCCTGCAGTCCTCTGTTGTGGTCTGCAGTATGCATGCGGAGTGATATGGCTTACAATCCTTTCAAGCGTGATCGCTCTCGTATTTCCCCTTCCGCCATATGAGTTCACCCCGGAGCAAATCGGTTACATGAGTGTTGGTCCGTTTGTCGGTAATTTGATCGGCTCGTTTTACGGCGGCTTCCTTGGAGACTGGTCAATCAAATATTTCTCTCGGCAGAATTCCGGATACTACGAGCCAGAGATGCGTCTGTACATTCTACACCTCCCGGCAGTTGCCCTCTGTGGTGGTCTCGTCATGTTTGGAGTAACCATTGACAAAGTATGTCTCGCAGAGACGAGCCCCCCGTCTCTAGTTCCTGGCGGGTGATCGCTGTTGACTTTGCACGACTATCCCGCTTCTACCATGACACATAGTTCTAATACTTAGCATTGAACTTAGGGCATGCACTGGATTCTACCCAGTATCGGTGGTGCGCTCTTTGGCTTCGGGCTCGGCAGTATCAGCGATGCATGTCTAACTCTCGTCATCGATAGTTACATGGAGGTTCGCCGTATCTTGAACTGTCCCTCACTGCCTATTCACACTAACCCGTGAACAGATCACAGGTGATGCGTTTACGGGCGTGGCTTTCCTTCGAAATGCTTTTAGCATTGGCATACCCTTTGCCATCAGTCCTTGGATGGAACATAGCGGCTTGACCAAGATGTTCGTCACCTGTGGCTTTATCAGCCTGGGAGTTACCGTGACATTATTGGGCATGGCCATATACGGAAAGCGCTTTCGATCCGCGACTGCAAAGCGATACCGGAAGATGTCTGGCATGGGTGGTTGACTTGTAGGTCATGACATGGTAATATCCATGGCCTGTCGATTGCTTGACATTGATGTTACTTCGATGCGGTCGTGGGGATGGCGCCTATAGGACAAGTATAATTTGACAGGAATATAGGTACAAGGCCTTGGAGGCTACCGTGGGAACTAGTATAATGAAGGTGGCAATCACCTCTTAGAGATAATTGAGCCATCAACAGGAGGAACAATGTCCAGATTCATGGATCCAATCCTCCCCAGATTTGGGTTTGCGAAAGCCAGTAAAATATGTAAGGCAATTTCACTAAACTACCAACATTAAGACTACCTCTCGTATAGCCCTGGCTACAGTAGCGGATATAGTAGCGGTCGACCTTACAGTATCAAGTCCGACTCGTCCATTTGGAGATATTCAGCGTTCGTACTCATGCCATTGGCACGCAAACGGCTCGAAGAGTCACCCTGGAAATTATCAGTGGTGTATACTACGGCGAGCGTTCACGATGATGAAACACCTCTAGGTCAGATCATTGTAGCCTGAAACGGCCTGAAACATGACAATGCCAGGGTCTCAATCATCGAACCCCCTTTTCCGTGAGGCCTACTTCAGATTCTTGATCAACAGCTCTTGCTTACAGATTTAAGAATGCCCTCCAACGATATTACGAGTACTTCAAATCATCCAAGCTGCGAGTGGTACGGTATTGCACGATATTCAAGGTGATAACTATCCCAACAAGTAAGATTCGCGAAAATGCAATATCCCAAGACACAGTTTCCGATAGTCAATGTCCCCAGCCGGGGATTCATAGGTTGACACTACCAGGAGGAGGTGTATTGTTGCTTGGGAACGCTGCAATCCGCGGGCTCCCCAGGCTGCGTCGAATCAATCCGACAGGATCCCTCCGTGCACTTCCAGGATTAATACATATATTGAGGAGCAAATTTCTTGGGAAGCACTCTCACCTTATTACGACACTTGTAGCCAACCCAACGCTTCCCAGACGGGATCGACTGGATTTTGCAAGTAGTCTTGCGTGTCCTGGTATCGCAAATCTTTCACTTATTAGCTGTGGGATGTATGTTCGCCAAGAGAGCTTGACTTACACCGTATTGCATCCAATACTGTCCCAGCCGGTTGTTATCATTCGGCCTGACGGTGTTGTCAATCGCTCCGTTGCCGTCCCCTGGGGGCGAGACCACAATGTTGGGAACGGCGTTTGTATTAGAGTGAGCCCCTGGTTGGACAGCAGCAGCAGTGGCAACTGCAGCGAGAGCTATTAGAGAAATAACACTGGTCTTCATGTTGCAATAATCAAAGCTGGGCAAAGTAGAGCTCGTCGAGCACAAGATGAGAGGATGGGATAGACAGAGAAATAAATGACAGACCTACTGTTGTAGTAGGAAAATGAACAGCACTAAATAGCAGGTTGGGAATACCAGTATTGTCCGTGTGTATACCGATTTAGGGGATACAGCGTTTGAACGGGGCACTCGAAAGTTTGTAGGTTCCCTATGAAAACCATCATGTAGATAGAGCTTTATGTAATTGTACTACACGGTTGATTTGGTGTACTCTGATCAGCAAATACCAGCATATGTGCCGGTTGAATAAGGAAACCAAAGTTTGACGCCCGGTACATTGATGCTTTGTGGCTTTTTGTAGCCGAACTGGTCGGGCGATGGCCCATGTATCACCCTATGGTTAAGATCAATATCCCTGCTTTACGACCTCTGCCCTAAACGCTACTTTAGGATAATCTGCAGTCGGTCTATGGAGTCCGGCAAAGCCATGGAGATTAAACATCTTATTCCCATATGTTCAGCACCTAAGCATGACTAATGATGATGGTCAAGCTACGACCGCGCTGGATAAGACTGCAAAGCATGGAAAGGACCACACTATCCAGATATGGCTGGCAAACGTTGCGCAGGTTGAGGTGAAGGACTTCTGGGACATGACGCCCCCACACAGAGCTGCAGAAAAGACCCTATACCCGAGTTATAAGACAGCAAAGGTGACTCTCGATTGCTAAAGCTCACGAACATAGCTTCAGATTTCCAGCACGGAGGCACTGGCATTTGCCATTGCTTGGGCCACCCTGGGTGAGCTAAAACGGATTGTCCAGGAGTGAGTTCAGCTAGTTATGGGTGTTATGGGTATTAGAAGCACAGGATCATTGATCTTACCGACTAGTAGATGGCCCTATGGACAAGCCTTCATGAAAGAATCCACTCCGTATAACTTACGAAGCGAAGACAGCAGAAGAACAAGGAATATCCCAATTTGAGAAATCCTTCGCTTACCAAGTTGTATCGACCTTCCACTAGTAAGCCCAAAATTATCATAGCGATGATCTTGGCACACAATAAGTGGTCTATTTTGCGACAGGATCTACAGACAGGGGCTTTAATCAAGCTATACTGGACGAGACAATCGTCCTGGGCTAAAGGCTAGTAAAGGGAAAGAACAGAGGAGCCCTAAATTGCTACTGTGTATCCCTCATGTCGATCACTACCTCAGAGTTTTGGGCCGTCCTATTACTTTCAACGTGGCATTGTTAGAGGATAGGCGTTTTAAACGCGACATCAGTATCTTCTTAGCGTATCGAGATCACCAAGTGAAGAAATAAACTTGAGAAGTTCGACTGAGGCGTGTTTGTAACCGTGCTTCTCAGATGGCGTGAGCGGGACTCAGTGCGGGTTCATTCCGCGGGTGCTCTGTAAGCGAAAGTGCTGCGTTTATGGAAGAGTATAAGGATTCGCGCATTCGGTGGGTCCCTCATGCAACCTCAGCCACACTCTGTTTCATGAACATTTTGAGTTGATGAGATCCACTTGAGATCTAACTTTGTTGTCAACGTTAAGAATACCGAGTCTGGAAAAGCCTGGCCTCAAGCCGCCAAATAGGGCAGCCTACGTCAGGAATCTACTTTACCCAGAAAGCAATGGACCCAACTGAGGGTGGCTGTATTCTTCCACTAGCTTTGATCACTTCAATGAGACTAACCCCCTCTAACATGAAAGACGATGTAAGACACATATCCACCACCACTAAAGGTTCAGGACAGTGGAGCTAAACATGGTAGTATCATAATCTTCGGCTTCCCGTGTTTTTCAGCCATTGCCGCCCAAGCCTTGCCATGAGAATGTAAATTGCTTAGTCACATATTGAAAACCAGGATAACTAAACATTAACTAGTGGTTTCCAAGCTTCTAGATCCACGGTCTTGCAGTGTAGCTAGTGCCCAGCAGCAAATATGGGTTAGGTTCCTTGCTTGGCGTGTTGCATGCTCAACCTTGAGGATGGTCTGGAATTGGAATTGCGACACTGAGTCCATAAATTCATTGTATTTGGCCTGTGGCCAGGCACACATATAAAGTTGGACCTGGTATCGTGTGGTTGGGCCAATTTTCTATACAAATCCTCAGCTTTCAAGACAATACCTCACCCATTTGCCCAAATCAATGTCCACCATGAGAGAGTCACTTCAATCATTCATCTTTTCGATGCTCCTACTTGGGTGCAATATTGCCCCCACACACGCTAGGATCCCAGCATCTGCTTTCAGAAGTGGACGGTTGCGTTCCTACAATAATACGCCTATATACAATCCAGGTATTCATCACAGCCAAGGCGCGGATGTGTTGGGCAACCTCGGGAATCATAGCCCAAGTGGTACTGACACGCCCAACGCATCTACTCTATCTCCCGGTAAGTCTAAGCGCAATGGATGTAATCTCTAGAGCATTGTTATGATGTGCCTCCTGTAAATCCTTTTACAGAAAGCTTAATAGCTTCCCCTTACCATGTAGCTAACCCTATCACAGGTGCTGCGGAGGCTGGATGCCCTCCTCTCACGGGGAACATAACTGTCAATGCCTACCAATTGTATCCGGAGCATGCTGACTTCAATGAGAATGACTGTCTGGTCTACTTAAGGTACGTGCTACTGGAAGAGCCGTTGTTCAGTGCTGGGCATGGACTGATGATGTGTTGTTACGCTTGTAGTGCCCTCTACAATAGCACGGTCGCAGTTTATGATCCTTACAAGAGGGAAGTAGTGGATAATATCCATCTTCCAGGGCTCTCTGGAGACCCGGTGCTTCACATGAGTGGTGTTGTGGTGGACCCGCAAGGCCAACTCTCAGTCATCGTCGATGCTGGGGCTGCCTTTGACACTCAAGGCCAAGATATCTCAGGCGATAATTTCCTGGTGAAAGTTGATCCCCGTCATGGTCAGGTCCTCTGGAGAAAGAACCTCACCGAAGTAACGAATGGTGTTTATGGCGGCTACCAAGACGCTGCCCATGATGCCCACGGCAACACCTTTGTAGTGGGCACTTTCCCAGCGAGCATCATCAAGGTTGGTCCCAATGGCTCAACTGCCATTCCTTGGTACTTGCAGCCTCAGCCCAACCAAACTGTTCCTGGCCTGTCGGGACTTGCTGCCCGGGGCGACATCCTGCTTGGTACGGATGGCTCGGATGGACAGCTGTACCGGTTTAACATGACAGAGGAAATGGGACACAAGGTTCACGTACCTCTGAAGGGCAGCAATGCGACCAGAATCGGCAATAGTCTGGATGGGATCCTTCTACCAAAGCAATTCAACGGCACAGTATTGCTGGTCTCTGACACCACGGATGGAACGGCTGTTCTCCGTTCAGCTGATGGACTGTGGACTAGTGCCGAGATGGTAGGAACAGTTCCCAACGTGTATGCCTCTCGAAATGGATTTTCGGTGGACAACGTGGAGATTGGAGGCAGCTTGTACTCGGTCACTGAATTCTTCCTTGACGAGAAAGTTCCGGGGACTCTGGCAGGGAACAGAACACAGTTTCCCTTGGTTGATATCACGAACCAGGTGCTGGAACTACTAAAGTAATCAGCACCCGGTCTCATTGCTCCAGACGTGACCTTTCGAATTGAACTATGCATCAAAGGCCATTCTCCTAGTGTTTGATTCATGTCGTTTTGCGCCTTCATGTATTATTGTGTGTGTTAGAATTAATAGATAGATTATTGGGCAGTACAGGTCACAATTATCCAAGCCATCTTATGAATTTCCTTCGTTTGTACGTATATGTACCCAGCTTGTTTTCGAATTTAGAGCATACGAAGGAGTAAGGATCGACGGCAACTCATATACTAACACATATGATCCAGAAAGCCTTGCTGGAAGCGTTGAGCACTTTCGTGCTTGATCAAAATGCGCATAATTCATGAGCCTGTTCAAAACGCGAT
This sequence comes from Aspergillus pseudonomiae, assembly GCF_009193645.1. NCBI lineage: Eukaryota > Fungi > Ascomycota > Eurotiomycetes > Eurotiales > Aspergillaceae > Aspergillus > Aspergillus pseudonomiae. The sequence continues at coordinate 93,010 of NW_022476062.1, read as the reverse complement.
GCGAATATGCTTCAAACTACAGTTTGCTAGCGTCCAATTCATGATTCATTTGTGGGCATCTCAAAACCAACAGGATGTAGAGAAAAGCAATGTACACCTAGACAACCTGCCACTGGATTCGCGGTCTAGAAGTGGCGATGCAACCATCGGAATTGACATCCCACATAGCTCGTACCAGCTTTGAAGGGATTGTAATAGCTGCCTGGTACGGGACATACGATATAAGCGCAAAATATATGTAGAAAAAGAGCCCAGAGTGTGGTTTCATTGATGAAAAGCCCAAGGTCACCTAACTATGATCATTTCGCAGGCCTGATGGTTAGGTTAGTATCCTGCTGGGGACCTTCATGACTCTCTCCAGGAACAGCCGCCAAGTTGGTCGCGGCTCTACAGACGGGAGGCTTTAGGCTAGTATCATCAAAGGCTGTCGTAGGATCATGGCGAATGTTCTAGATTCGGAGATGATTTCTTGGCTGTCCCTCTACGCTCCTCCAACCCGCGTTCTGGCGTTCTGGGTCGCTTAAGCTTCCAGAAAAAGTATCTGGCGATTGATAATCTGCGTAAAGATGGCCCACATATCCTGACATGTGCCGGGGGTTGAGGGCACATAATCGCGGTATGTGGGTACCTACTTTAGAGGCCTTCAGCGGAATTAATTCCCGCTGATGGTAAATATTTGCTAAGCAATCTGGATGGCTCAAATGGTGAGCTGATCATTTCATCTCCCTTCCCCACGGCACCGCCTTTCAGGGCATCCACTGTAGCGCATTGTCATCTACGTGCTATTTGTATAGCGAGGAATAGCGTAAGGGGCCGTAGCTGCGTCAGAGCCAGGGCTAACCTATTCACAGGAGTAGGACCCTGCACACCAAATCCGAAGCATAGAGAAAGGACGCATGGCAAGGTGCATAGGCTTGGCCGTCGTGAAGATTCCTCCAGATGCCTCCATCAGATGATGGTAGTTTCAGGCTGCGCCAAGGAGTCCCGGCCATGGTGGTAGCATGGCGCAGGCGTACGATAAACCCATGGCGGCATGGACTTGGCAGCGAATATACAGCATCATCGTTTGTCTGGCAATGTCTGGCAACATGAAATTACATGGTATCTTTTCAGGTACATCGAGCGGGCCTCTGTGTCCTGAAATAACAGACTCCACTTATCAATGTGTTGGTCCTGATGTCGCTCACATATTCCATGCCCTCTTCTATATAATACTCTTCCTGGCCGAGCAACTGTTGGTGTTCTGTCTCACTATTTACTATAGACTATAGACTTGTTCTCTCCATATATGCTACGCCTCCTATAAGACTGCCCAAGATGAGGAGCCCGTTCATACCATGGATGCTATCCATTCTCTTACTCACCCCCTTTGCTGCCACAGACGGCGTTCCGTCAAATAAAAGCATCATCGTTGATACGGCACCCAATTTTGTGCGTCCATATGTTCTTCCTAAATACAAGGGTGACGCGATCAAACTCACCTCCTCCCAAACAATCCGCTTCTCCATCACTGCCAACTCGTCTGACGGTGCCTTTTCCTTGTTGCAACATAACGGCAAAGCTTCAGGCTGGTTGTCAGCCCGGCCGCACACTCATGGCTTGACGCATGAGCATCTCTACTGCACGCGTGGGCGTTGTCAGCTCTGGGGACAGAAGAATGTCACTATTTCCAGCCACGAGGCCCGCGTCGCGACACCAGGGGATTACGGCAATATCCCTCCAGGGTCCATCCACACCTTCCAGCTGGTGGATCCCGACTCACAACTGACGCATGTCTTCCATCCTGGCGGTTTCGAAAAACTCTTCAATGTCTTCAGTCAAGGGGACCACGATACCGACGGGATCAGCTCACCCTACGTTCCCATTCCAGATGACCCCTCGCCGTTCGGACCAATGACACCCCAAGAATACAACCGCCTCGTCTCCTTGGACCTGTATGCAGCACCAGAGGAGGAGTATATCCCACGGCGCGACTTTGTGAATGGCACCGCTGGTGACGCCAAGCAGCCCTGGCATGATGGGCCCAACACCCCACCCAACGACCCAACAACTCCATACTTTGTGGCCAAGGATTACGGCCCAAAATATCTCAACACCGACATTGGATACAAGGTCATCCAGCCACTTGCGGCCCCCGCGCAAACAGACGGGAACTTTACCATGGGAACTATTATCATGTCAAGTAAGTTGGCGAATGAGTCGGTCTCGACGGCGACATTACCGCACCATTTTGCGCTCCAAATGGAGGAGGGACAGCTTGCTTTGCAGGTACAGGGTTACGAGCGGGTACTTTTACTGCATGGTGATGTCGCGTTTGTCCCCGCCGGTGTGTCATTTTCATACTATGCCACGGTGCCCTATACCAAGTTTATGTATATGAATGCGGGTGATAAGGGGTTGGACTACCAGTTACTGAGGAGGAGTGTGCCCTGGGCATTTCCAGCATATCCAGTATATCCTGGGTTTAGGGCTAACAGTACTGGCATGAAACCGACCCAACTGTGATTACTGTTGTTGGCAACACACTGTACGTCGTCCTCGGAGCCGTCTATGAGCTGCAAATATTCATGGAAGGCCATGAACGTGGACAGGGGCATACCTACTAGGCGATATTCCTTCTGTAACTACAATTAGAAGACTACATATCGAAACTCATAGAAGATCAGCAAATACCTCGCAAGGCTCCATGTAGGAGCCAATATTCTATACTTAGCCTTTTTTTTTTTATCATAGCATTACTAATGTTCGTATATACTAGAGCCCTGTCCAGCCAGTATTCCTTGGGATATTTCTGAACCCATCATGACACAGATTCGACTGGGAGGATCTCCCCTGTCAAGGTTCCAGAGCACCAGCCCTTCAATGGTAAGACCCAGGTTTCTGGTGTGAGTCCTGGCGCTTGAGTAACTATTCCAAACGGTCCGACAGCCTTGTCCACCTGCATGGGTGTCCCATTGCACACCTCCTGGTCAAGTTCGGCTGGGAAAACTGTCAGCTGGCCACATGATGTCCGCCTTGTGTAGACACCGGAGAGGACAATCAACGCAATTGCTGTTGCAATGAAGAGAAGGGTGTACGCGCGATACCACCATGTGCGAAGACACGGGATGACGGTGGTTGTCTCCCGGCCGCACCGGATGAGGTAAATGATGAAGAGGATGATCGATACGACAATGAACACAATATACATAATGGGAAGTAGCCAAAGGACTGACGCAGATGGTGGCTGCGTCAGCAGCTCAGTGACCCCCTGGTGAGGGATCATATAGCACACACAGATGGCCAAAATAGCACATAACAGGCCGAGATAGCAGCAACGGACGATCACAACGGCGGCCTGGGTGGGAAGGCAAGGTCTACTGGGAGGCAGACAAACATCGAGCGACGGGTCACGGATGGCCATCGGGCTTGTGGGTAAGAGTGACGCATTGGACGGTGTCACAATTTTAGCGTCATGGCTGCTGCGCACGGCTGTATAGGAAGGGCCATCCGAAGACGGGGTGTGGATGATATGCTGTGCCAAAATCCTGCTACTCCCGTAGGTTTCATGCTCATGGTAGGTGTAATTCTCGGTCAGCCAGGGGGCAGCGAACAGGCGAAGGAGACCGATGACCGCAAGAGGGTAGAAAATAGTGCTCATGGAGATGGTTGCGTTGTACGGTTGATTACCAATGCTGGCTAACGCCAAGATGCCGCGAACTAGAACGACGAGGGCTTGGATACCTTGCAGGGTGACGATGACAGTCTTAATCGAATCGATTGACCAGATTTCTGAGTGGTGATGATGTGGGATTCGCGTACAGAAGCTTCGGCTCTGCCTCATCATGTCTTCGGAGCCGTCGAAGCCGTGTGACGTCCAAAACAGTGCATTCGTGGCGGCCATGTCCGCTGCATCCCAACGATGGCGATACCTCACGCGGCGTTCCACGATGGCGAGGTATCGCCATAGGATGGTAGTGGGATTGTATAGGCAAAGCGTGTCGAGCCATGTCGGGGGACTGGGGCATCGCCGGACGACGGTCGGGACGCCTGAAAGAATATGGGCAATCAGTGGGGACAAACAGAGCGTCAGGATCGAGAGCCAGTCTTCCAGCTTCAGGATGTTGGTTTTGTCGGCATAATTAAAAAGCTGCAGGAACAGAGGCTCAATCTGTACGTCCGGAGTGACATTGAGGTTCTGGGCCATAACAAGGGTATGATCCGAGCATTTCCCACGTATCAATCTACATCAGAAGCGTCGGTCGAGTGTCAACGAGGCGCACGGTTGTGAGCTGTCGAGGTTTTGTACCTCTTTGGACGGTTGGGAATGCACCGGCCTGGTCAAAGATTTATCGACCCAGCCTCAGGATCGGCAGTCCAAGTGCTTTTCCCGTTGAAAATCACGCGTATATCTGTCGTATTTATTGGTGCGTCGATCACATCCAAACAAGACGATCAGATCCACCCCCTTGGGGGCGGAAAGACTTCATGCGCAAATGAACAGCCGCCATCTTGAACAGCCTTTGACGATCCTCGCTCCAAGCCTGCAGGATTCTTGGGGCTTTCGCACTCTTGATGGCGAAGCATGAACCGCGTCCACCGGGAATTTGTAAAGATCACTGAAATCGGAATATATTCTCGGTGAGACGCCGGCCGGCACACAATATATATTTCCCGAGATCATGCATGACATGGTGTCAATCTACCCTGATCCTTTGGAAGAGCGAAAACGTTTAAGCATCTTCTCGAGTTTTCCGACAGGATATATATATGGATACTTACTTCGAAAACGTGCTGTAGTCTCCGACATTCTAGACATACGCTGGAGATTCAGAATATTCTAGATTATCTCTTCTGTAGCTTTGGCTGCATCGATGGCTCACCGTGATGCCGGGCCGTAGTCGGAGCTTCATTGGGATCTGGGTAAGGCTTCCAGAACAGGCATTATCCTTACCAAGAGAGGCTGTATACCAACCATGGTACAGCATCTTCCTGAATGGCTTTTAACTTTTCAGGAAAGAATGAACTCTCGTCGTTGACATTGCTGGGCTGGTCGAGACATCATCCTCAGTGGGTCCGTTGTTAACCACAAGTACTTAAGATAAGCCCTAAGGCCACACGGAACAGACGGTCGCATCCAGGCGTCCATGTGGGCCTGGGGCCAACAGCGAAATTGATACGAGTCCAAGTATTTAATATCGCAATACCCACCCTGTTCTATGGATTCTAAATTTCTGGAACATGCCTTCGACGCCAATGGAAAGACTATTGAGTGTTTGTCGAGGGAAGAATAGAGTGTGGCTGGGGCTATTTTAGGCCATATGGCTTGGTAGCCCACGTTGAGTCCCAGCGTTTGCCGTCTCCTCCACACTTCCTTTGACCCCTTGGTGCCCATGGATTGTCTATCGCTAGTGAATCTTGAAGTTAGTCGATTGGCAGGATTCCACTGTGCCCACACTGAGACCCTTTTTGTCTCAGTCAGGTTTCAGCCTGGGCGCAAGTGTTGCCCATCGGACTGAAGATCTTTCAATGAGAAAGCACTCGGTTTGGAAGTTGGAAGCTCTTGTTTGGCTGGTAACAGGGAAAATAATTAGTCGGTGGCAAGTCAAGGAACAATCAGACCATTTCAGATCATGCGTTCTAGAGAAAAGTGATGGTGGCTGAATATACTTAGTTGTGGGTCGTTTCTCTCGGTTGTCAAGCTACTCCGGAGTATGCTTTTGGCTTTGGGTATTCTAACCCTAACCTGCGCCATGGTTCAAAATGTGCCTAGTTGACGTCTATGATTTTGGACTGCTGTCATCGAATGCAAGGTACTGAAGCACAGAACTTGCCTGTATAGAGCCTTGAAGATTCAATCGGATGTCTTGTTCCTGAAAATTGTGCACCGCAGCAGTGTTGAAACGATTGCATGCACAACGGCATTCAAGGAAGCCCCGGACGAGTTTCAATTGCCAGACTTAAGGTCATCAACAGGCTCTGACTGAAGCTTATTCTCAATGTGTTCTGAGACGGCCACTAAGAAACCCTGGAGCCCCTGAGACCCGTTCACATTTTCCTCGGCTCCACGCGTCAGTCCTCGTTGCACTGGCCAAGAAATCGCATTCCGGTAACTCCATTCCCCCTATTCTCCACAATGCATGGAGGGCTCGATAAGTATATAGCCCGCGGCTTATATCCAGCGATGTACTTTAAATCCTTTGCGAATGTAGCCTTTTTATGGCAGTTCGCTGGCCGAAAGGAGCACTTGCCGGTTTCATCTGTAGGAAAGTGCTTCACCGGATGTTAATCGATTTTGTGCTATAGCCCAATACATGCTAGTATATCGAAGCTGCTTTACCGTTCCAGATTTACTTTTCCCTAGCCGAAATACGACAACCGGCTGAAAATAGGGGACCGGGAAGGGGAAGTGGAAGGAATGGCAACGAGAAATTAAAGTTTGTGGCGAGATCCTTCCACGCACAACTTGAGCTCATATCATCTCAAGATTCGAACCGTTAGTGGGGCCAGCAGCTTTATTTAGGCAAGAGATCGTCGGTCATGTCCGCTCCGATAGGCCATCGAAGGCCTTCTTCGACCTGCGGCATTTCTAGGAGGAAAAGATATACGAACACACCCACCGGCCCTGTAACAGTAGTCTGATACTTAGAGTATTGGCTACGGGGCTAGCGGCCTCTGGGAATCCAATGTTTGGGTCAGTGGGACACGTTATGTAATAGAAGCGAACAGTGATAACAAGTAAGCAAGCTTATTTCCATTTTGTTTGATTTAAGCAAATAGTTCACACCTCCCAGGCGATGCGATTCCCGTTCAGGTCTATGCATGCCTCACGGATGACACGCAATGAGGCCCTGTGACGGTGCCTCAGTATCTCATGGCTGTTGACCTCGCTGTGTCCGTCCCGACGGTGGTTGGGAGTCTACTATCTGCTCTTGCGTCGGCTTTTGTTCTCGTCATCTTCGCCATCTCACCAAAAAACCATTTCCGCCATTGGCTAATTCTAAATCTGACAATCGCAGGTACAGTATACCACATCTCACGATGGTCCGACTCATGAGTGGGCTAACATGAGCATGTCCTACCAAACAGATTTCATTAATGCCACAAATAATACCGTTTCAGGATTCTTAGTCCTCAGTGGGCACCATGACCTCAGCCCTGGCCCTGGCTGCCAGTTGAATGGTTGGATTGGCCAATTCTCCGTCCAAGTTCGTTTCACCAGCGTCCTCGATAATAGGCCTCCCTTCTCATCATGTATTGCGCAGGCGATTGATTTTTCGATTCTGGCCATAGCCATGGTCGCATTGTGGATTGTGCAACGGCCAACCATAGTATCAACTTTAAGCTGGAGGGCCAAGGTGATATTGTGCATCTCAATCTGGATTACCCCCCTAATAACCAGTGAGTGCTCAGTCCTTGCCCCAGTTCTGCATCCGTACTCCTTCCGGTTCGCTGGTTTCGGCCCACATTACTCACTCATGGCAGGTACTACGGCAGTGGGCCTGGGGATTGTTGGACCCGTGAGCGGCAACTGGTGTTGGATCGAGTCACAATATCTGGGCTTACGGTACGCCCTTGGTCATGCCTGGCGAATCGCGATTGTTTTCATTACAGCCATAACGTATATTGTGGTCTTCGTTGTGGTGAAGCGCCGCTACGAGCATCTGAGCCTATTCCCGAACGGTGATACAACATCTGGCCGCGATAAATCCAGGTCCACAGAAGGGGATCCCGTCGATCTGTCGTCCATAAGGTTGGATACGACAATCACTGTCCAGAGTATCGACGTGTTCAATAATCCAGCCAGCACCGGTGGGGTAAGCGAGTCTCCGTCACAGGATCAGCTCTCCTCGCAGGCCCCTTTCTCCGCAGGTAAGCCGACGGAATCTCTTTCATATTGTAATGCTAACGTGGAGCTCTCGTGAAAGGTCACCCGAGTAAATACGACACGACTGCCAATGAGCGCCGCCTGAGGTATGCTGACACCCCAGGAAGGGGAGGGGATTCTACGGAACAGCGAGATAAGAAAATCCGATATGCCGAAGTTCGCCGTGTTATGTTGCTGAATGGCTACCCGGCCTTTTATGTACTGCTGTGGATCCCCGGGTTGCTCAATCGGTTGCTCGAGTCCCTTGGTCATAAGGTGAGGTGGCTGCAGATCCTGCAGGCATCTACGCAATTCATCGGCCTTGCCAATGCTTTCACTTATTCATACAATGAAGGTTTTCGTCGGCAAATCCGCTCGTTGATCACAAGACGGAGACGATCGTACCATGAGCAGCTGTAATGCCAATGATCATAGGAGGCAGAGAGAAATTGACGCAGTACATTAATACCACTTCATGCATAAAAGATAATGGAAGTATGCCCCATGACGAGATACATGCCGGGTTTACTCGGTCTTGACAATGTAAGAGACTCTTAACATGCGTTAACCTTAATCTGTACGTCTGTCTTGTTTGAATGCGCTGTTCGATCCTCCCAGCACGTCAATCCTTGCTGAGCTCCGCTTTGACATGCATATCAGCGTGGCATCCGCCACACATCTCAAGGCCGCGCTCGATGAGCTGGTCTAGTTGGCAATTATCCGAATAGAGTGCCAGTAGCTCGAACACCTTCATTGCTTCCCATTGTTTGAGTATTAACTTAGCTCTACCCAGCTCGAGGTTTGCATTGTTAGTATAGGGTTATCCAAGTCTATACGTACGTCAACGGATGGCACCACATTGGGATAGTAGGGCAGACAGTGACATCATGCATATTGTAATTTGATTGTAGTTCATGACAAATGGGTACGCAGCGTCAGGATATCGGGCTGCATGCGGACCGGGGAGATGGACACGCCTAATGGCGTTTCGTTTCCCAAAGGGGCCAGAGGTTCGGATTCCTGCAAGTGATATGCCAATGTTATCGAGAAAACTTGATTCAGGGTGTTCCAGGGCGGGGCCGTTCGCGTAGGCAGCGAGGGTGTTATCCGGACTCCGGGATGGACTCGGTGTTGATGTCGAACGGAAAGGCACACCCGCAGCTGTTGGTGCCTCAGGCATGAGCCGGACAAAGCTGGACCGATCCACAGACCCTAAAATCGCATTTCAGATGATCGACCCACACACACAAAAACACAAAAAACACACACAATCCACACTGGAATTATGTCATCGAAAATCTGAACTGGTTCTGGCTCGCTTATTTAGGAATGCGGGATCTGACCCCGGTTAAAGTGACTGCCTCTTCGGGGCAAAGAGCAGCCACCCACCCTGTGCAGCATGCGTCGTCTTGACCAGTCAGGCCCTCTTGGCGCGAGAGGCGTCGTTGACTGCCGAACCCTGAAAGGATAATCTGGAGGGATTCAGTAGTACTGAAGATGCAGAAGGCAATGTTGCACATCACGTACATTCTTGTCATGATGATGCCACTGACAAAGCCGCTAAGACCATATCCCCGTTTGTTCTTACTGTGTGCTGCAAGCATCCTAATTCCGGACGTGCGAGATGAACCTGGGCTCGGCTACGTGGGATTATTGTTTTTATTTTTAGATGCTGACTGGCTCTTCCTGGGTGAGCCAGGCAGGGGTCCGTCAGCCCCGAAGGCATAAAGAGCGTTGGAGAGCGTTGGAGAGCGTTGGACGGGGCTGGCCGCTAGGCTGAGCTTACGTTATCGAAATGCTGGCGGACAAGGAGAGTAATTCATTCAGTATTTCCATGGGAGTGGAATCCTAGACCACCCGATCATGCCATTTCGATGGTGCCGGGCTACGAAGCGATGTGTTGCGCATCCTTGAATAGTGTCAAATTTGGTGTCGGAATAAACTTTTGCCTCAGCCCGTTGCCTCGGCTGCCTCGTCCGTCAGCTCGTGCCTGTCAACGCCAGACTTCCGGGGGTTAATGAGAGGCAGAATCCATGTGGCTCACCAGTCATGACTCGGTGGCCTGTAATGCTTAAATTTATACACACAGCCTCATTATTCAGCTGACAGCGTGCTTGACGTCTGCCCCGGGTATTGGTTCGAGAAGGGGCCAAATCAACACACACCGCCCCTGAAATATATTTTTATAGACGTGCGCTAAGTCAACACCAGCAATTGACTTCAGCGGTCCGAGTCCCAACTAGAGGTTCATGGATGTGAAGCCAGCAAACGAACGAAATTAATACAATTGGTTAGTGAGGGGCCCAACCGTTCTTATTGGCACGGGTCGAACCCTAGCAAAGCCTTCTAGATGCCAAGCCGATGCCTTATCAGCGAATGGACTAGTAGCATGTCGATCCCCACGCTTCGACGCTGCTGGTGGTCGATGGAGAGTTCAGACAGGTAGAACCCCCCGGGTGCACGGTGATCATCGTGAATCCGGCGGTAAGAAGGAATCTCCTCTTTCTTCCTCCCCGGACAGAGGGTATGGTGGTCCAACCTTGATAGTGGAGATGGGAAACGCAATTTGCGTTGAGCTGCAAATTTAATTAAGCTGCACCGGAACCCCAACGGCCAGAGCGGTACTGGGGACAGACGGGTCCTAGTCCATGGCTAGCTGGTTGCATTGCATACGCATGAGTCGTCCTCCCATGCCATTCGTCCAGGTCAGATTCAATGGCGAGCCCCCGGTTCGACTGCCTGCGTGGCCTCTTTGTTTCCCTATAGTTGCCCCTGCCAGTCCACTTAATGGCTCGCTCTTCGACCTCAGCCATGCGACTGGCACCTGCCATCTGCGCAGCTAGTACAATTGCTAGTTCAGTGACCCACAACCGTTAACCTGCTAACGGCATCTTACGAGTATCAGAGAGTGAGGGGTAGTTTTGCTGACAACCATGCTGGTCCTCGCCCGTAAGACTCCGTTGGTTGGTAGCACTGATCTTATTTAAGCTGTTATCATTCTCATGTTTGCTTTTTTTACTTTTTCTCTTTTTGCCCGTGGGATTTCTCTGTGTACATATGTGTCCTATTTTGTATATATCTGGGTTTTCACCTGCCCGTGGCCCTCAATTGCAACACCACACATAGGCTGCCTCATCCTGGAACGCAATGGCGCCCACGCATTCCAGTAAGCCGAGTGTTGCGACGTCGGTCGATACATATCTCAGTCATGACACCACCGGCGATTGGAAACGGTATTCTGCCAATGTGGACCTGGAGGCCCAGCAGCCTCCCCGGAAGTGCTTTGCTTCACTACGGTATCTGCTTCTCACCATCTACCGCCGTTTGTTTACACTCATCTACTGCGGCAATGCGGTCGCATTCGTGATTGTGATGGTACAAAGCCGAGAGAAGCTGCTCGCATTCGTCAACGCAGCCGCCGTGAATTTACTTATATGCGGTTTGGCGCGACACCCCATGGTGGTCAATGTCATCTTCGTGAGCATATGCCGCATCCCACAGTCGACCCCTCTCATGCTGCGCAAGATGGCCGCGAAAGCGTACCATTACGGCGGTGTACACAATGGATGCGGCGTGGCATCGTTCTTGTGGTATGTAGGCCTCGTGGCTTTGATCTCGCGAGAATATTGGATGTTTCCAGGGTCGGGGACTGTTTCTCTGCCGGTGGTGGTGCTCGCTTATGTGTTGCTCGCGGATCTGGTGGCGATCATCGTCGTTGCGCATCCCACCTTCCGGACGAAAATGCATGACTATTTCGAGCTGACGCATCGATTCGGTGCATGGCTGGCGGTCGCACTGTTCCTGACTCTTCTGGTGGTCTTCTCCGACCAGGCGCGTCACGCAGAAAACGTGAGCCTGGGACGATACCTGATCAAGCTCCCTGCGTTCTGGATTGTTCTCGTTATCGTCGCCACAATTGTCCACCCCTGGCTGTTGCTGCGTCGAGTGAAAGTCTGGCCCGAATATCTTTCACCCCATGCGGCCCGACTCCACCTGGATCATACATCCACGGCATTTGGGAAAGTCATCGCGCTCTCCAAGCATCCATTGCGGACGTGGCATAGCTTTGCAACCTTCCCTGATCCCGATGGCAAAAGCTTTTCATGCATCGTCTCGAAGGCAGGTGACTGGACCACTCGATGCATTGATCAGCAACCAACCTACCTATGGAAACGTGGCACACTGATGTATGGCTTTATCCATGTGATGCGGGTTTTCCGTAGGGTCGTCATTGTCACCACAGGGTCCGGCATAGGGCCATGTCTCTCCTGGCTGAGTGAGAAGGATCGCCCGCCGCTGCGAGTCCTCTGGCAGACACGAAACCCGAGCCGGACATATGGCAAAGACGTCCTCAACCTCGTGCGCCAGCTGGACCCGAACCCACTGATCATCGACACGAATAGCAGCGGGCGACTGGACATGGTCCCAATGGCGCGAGAACTCGTCCGGGAATTCGATGCGGAGGCTGTCTGCGTCATTAGCAACCCGGTGCTCACAAAGAAGGTCGTTTTCGAACTCGAGGCCAGTGGGGTGCCCGCCTTTGGGCCCATCTTTGACTCGTGAATGTCAAGCTGGCCGCGGGAGGGTAAACCCATGTAATCCCTACTTTGTATCTACTTCCACTGTTCCAATAAGACTTCATTTGTACCTAATTGTAAATTAACATAAGCCCCCAAACCAGAACCATTGTCGGACCTCCCGTATCTTTACTCAAAGCTTGATGGACAAGTCGTCGCTCGAAGAATCAATAAATTTGGGCCAGGTATTAGTAAACACCAGAGTGAGGATGGACTTCTGGGCTTCGTCAAAGGAAGAGATCCCGAAGTTCACAGGGACAGCGACCGAGTCGGGGACACGGGACTTGATGTGCATGATGCTTTGGCTCACGTAGGGGTTCTCGTCCAGACATAGAGCACGGGTGTCTTCTTCCATGTGTGTTGCGGTGCCCCTTGACACACGCCGACCGGAACATTGCACTGCGTCGCCAAACATTGCCGTCAGATCTGAGTAGATGCGCGATTCAACGTTGATCGGGAATTCCGCCGTTTTCAGATTGACGCAGGCGCTATAGATCTCGACCGCAATCTTGAAGAAGTGAAGCCGGTGATATTGAGGATCTCGGGTCCAATCGTATTCGGGATTTGACGCATTGATTCTGGCCCAGCTGGCCTTCCAGTCGCGCACGTAATTCAAGAAGATGATGTTCTCGCCGCTGAACTCCTTGGCTGCGGCGAAATGGAGCAGCGCGTGGGAGTCATCTGCTAGACACTTCTCCAATGCCTTGATAGAGTAGAGCTCATTCATGCGACTGGACCCAGCCTGCGAACGCGATGTGCCCGAATCAGATTCGCTGTCGTTAACCTTCTTCTCGTTCCAGGCCTCGATTGCGCCTAGGATGCGATCTCGCTGCTTTCTAGAGACGACAAGTTCATAAAATGGGAAAAAGACTGTCACGCCTTCCATTGCGACAATACCCGGAGTAAACCTGCGCCTGTTATTAATCTGTACTGAGTGTCTCGGATAATGGGATTTCTTTACCAGAGAGCTGGTACCCAGTGCCTATTGATGGTAGTCCAGGGCTCGGAGGTTGAATTGAGTGCTATGAACCACAAAGGTGAACCCGGTAACCTGCGGCGAGGTCAGCAGGAAGAATTGAGAAGGACATCACGGTGGTTAGACACTCACGCGGCGATCACGCAGAGAGTGATTTGAAGCCTCCAGTGATGTATGTCACGGATCTTGCGAATCTTCCAGAGAATGCAGGGCGCAAATATCCACGACCAAAACAATTGCCACAGAATCGAAGGAATCCTAGATACTAGTCAGAAGAAGCCGACCGTGGTATCATCAGACAGTGAATCTTGCCATTCAGGACCTCGCCGACACTCTGCGAGACTGCCACGTTCGGAGAAACTGCCGAAGCCATGGAACTTTCGAGAGGCAAGGTAGACAGAGAGTGAGAGACACAGCTGAATTCGAGATGGTTAAATAAGTCTGGACGGAAACGAACGCGCCAGGTTGACTCACTTGTACCGCCATTCCCACGGCAATGGCCACTTCCGTTCGGTGAACCAAGTTCATTTCTTTCCATTGGCGCCAGTATTGGCTAGGGCATTTCGAGCCAGGACCACGACTAGACTTCTGCGGTTGGTGTGCGGTATGGAGCATCTTCTCCTGAATGCCGGAGACGCTCAGGAGCTGCATGCTATTCGCTTGGAAAAGAGCGATTCCCAGCGGCAGGTAGATGCTCATGATCCAGTACTCTACCCCGCAGGGGTATGCACCGGCCATCGTGTATGCCAGCATGCAGAGAATCCAGTAGATATGAAGACATAACACGGCGCTCAGGGCGAGAGGCAGGTTCCGAATGCGAATGCATTGCTCATGGCGATTGATGACCAGGAAGACAGAGCCGACAAGCAGTGCGACCGTCCACACGATGGCCACCGAGACGTAGAATTTGCCTAAACTATCGAAAATGCCGTCCGGGTAGGTGGAAGCCATGCTTGATGGTCACGAAGATCGAGACACGCCATCCAGAAGAAACCAATCGCTCGGGACTCGGGCCATCAAAATAGATTTCTCGGTAGGTCAGAGGAATGTTATGTAGAGAAGATTGTGCTGTGTTTCTGCTCTCTCAAGCCACGGGATCGGCAGTGAAGATCACTGGCTTCCTGTGATCCTCCGGGGTAAGGTTCACTAGTGTTTCCTCTGGCCGAAATAACCCCTGAGCCACTTCCACCGGTCGACAGAAATGCCATATACACCCTAGTCCAATTGGTGCAATTGACGGCCCTGACGTTTGGAGGGGTATCAACAGCATTGATTCGGCAGTGCCCAGTGCCACCGTCGCCATGATAATTACGTACAGACTACGGAAGCCATTAGGTGTATTTCCGGGAGAAGGAAGATATGCGGAAGGCATTCCTCCACTCGTATGACCCGTCGACTCTAGATCCACGCACGGATCGCCCATTCACCAGGGGGAAGAGCGAAAGAGAGTGGATTGAGTCTTCAATGAGCGTCGTGTTGGCTTGTGGTGGAGTCCATTTTAACGTCGGGCCGTACCAGTCCGGCGCCCCAACCCAATCGGAAGCGCAGACTCGGGGGTCAGCTGTCAGACCTAAGCCCTAGTTGCAGATGAAGTGCATTAGAAAGGTTACATGCCCAGAATATCTTCTGATACTTCACAACACGCGGTGGGCCTCCCCTCGTACTTTTGGTTGCCTCGTCGGCTCTGTCCAGGAAGTGCTATGGAATACTATTGGCTCCGGAGCTCGTTTCGTCATCTTGAAGGAATGATTGTCATGAATATCCTCTTCTTCACCACCAATTTCTATTTTACTGTCTGCACGCAAGGACGTAGGATCCATGCACAGAATACCAATGGAAGAGAATATGGAAGCATCCATCGGGAGTAAATGTTGCTGGACGGTGTCGATTTGTGACTATTTCTTCTTGTGCAGCCTGACGCATCAGAGGCGTTCGCCTATCTCGGTAAGCGCCAGGAAGAGAACCCTTGCCTGACGTGTTCCAAGTTCCAACTAGCGTTCCAACTGTCCTTAATTTCTTAATCTTACAAATCAGTACCAGGATTATTAGTCCAGTCTTTTGCCAAAGTATGGGACCCAAGTAGCTTACCCGTTGGCACATGTTTGTTCAAATGCAGAGATTCTTCGTTCCAGGAAGTCAGTTTTGTGGAAACGTTTGACCCCTACGCCACGCGAGCAAGGGGCCCCCCATGACGAACACAATTTACCGGACGGCACTCATGATGAGATTTGGCTTCTGAAGCTAGGGTTAGATCTATTCCGTATAGGTTTCATGGTCGCGATTCACAGTCATTGCTTGGACCGCGTTACTCCGTAATTCCCGCAAGCTTCAAGCTGATCAGCAAGGGCTTGAAACTATCCGTTTGGCAGGTTGTGCCTGACGAACTGTGCATTCCACCCCTTTTCTATCAGTCAATGAATGTTTGTGATATCTCCAAAGTTAGTGCCGGTTGGACCGGCAATTTTACTTCGTATATGGACTCTTTTCGCGAGGTACGCCATGCGTGTAGGCTGCAGCATGGGGTTCTGATCGCAAAGGCTCTGCACGCGTTGCACTATGCTCTTCCCATATCGCGGCAAGATGTTTGTGGATGATGATTATTGAATAGTAGTGTGATACATTCAGTGGCTTCAATATTCAAGAGACCCAATAACCCCACGCCGCCGATATGATACGTTGAATTCATCCATCCCTGTCCTCGTATGCCATCGGAAAAGCCAAGAAAGAACTATGTGTCCATGCATATCTCGATGTAGTGATCGTATTTCAGGCGAACATGGAATTCTGGCATGGCGTTTGGGCCATTAATTTGTCTATCAACGCTAACGCCAACAATAGCAAAGACCGAACAGGGGCAATTCTTGGGTACGTAAAACAGCTCTGGAGCTCTTGTGCGAAGCTTTTGGACCGGGAAATTCACGCCAGGATACAGTTTAAGCTAGAGGGTTCGTGGAAATTATAACCGCCTCGCAGTTGGCGCCGATCTAATATTTCACCATCAATTTCAGACCTGTCCCAACCAACCGCGCGCTAACGATGAATACTGTTCCTGCTAAGAGCATCACACCCGAGAAGATCTTCATATGAGTATAGTCCCCGCCGGCATTTTGCAGAATTGCTCCTGCAATCGGACTGGTCGTCAACCCACCCACAGACGCAAAGAGGAAGAGCAGACCAGTGCGATAGCCAACCTCTTTCAACGGTGAGATCTGAGCGATCAGTGCGGGCGAAAGACTGACATATGCTCCAGACGCAAAGCCAAAGAGAATCGCAAACACGATGATAGGTGCACTAGAGGTCGCCGGAATCCAAAGAGCGAGTACGAGCACGCCAGCAACGATACACATGATGATGAAGATATTGTATCTACCGTACCGATCGGACATAAATCCCGCTCCGAGACGACCAAAGAGGCTGGCCGCGTTCAACATTGGAACTAAGTATGACGCTAGATCTGCGCTCATACCGCTTGCGACTGCCTGGACGATCACATAGTTGATCGGGATAAAGACGCCGTAGGTAAGAAGCATGTATCCGAGGAGGGTAATGATGAACACCGGCTCTTTGAATGGTTGAACCAACTGCACACCGGAGGGCTTTGGGCCTTGCTGTGGTGTACTCCGTGCCTTCACAGTGACAATGGCGATGCCAAGTAGGAATAGGATCATGAACGCGGAAATTCGCATGCTCCAGCCAAATCCAACTTTCGCTATGAGGCGGTCGACCATGATAGGGAAGATCACCCCGCCGACGCTGGAGCCCGTCGATAGAGTAGCAAAAGCGATGCCGCGTTTGCGATTAAACCAGGCGCTGACGGCGCTGAGGGCTACGTTGGTTAGCTTCGACAGCGATCCGGGTGAAGGAAAAACATATTACCAGGTTGAAATATAGCGGCTGCCCCGATGGCGCTGCAGATGCCTTGGGAGAGCAAGATTTGGTAGTATTCTTTTGAGATTGACGCCATCATCAGCCCGAAGACATGAAAAAACGTCCCTCCGATAATCAGGTATCGAGCACCAAATGTGTCGTACAGCTTCCCAACAATGGGGCCCTTTGTGGCTTGTAAATATCAAATCCAAATAAACTACCGGTGTCCACAACGTGCCAACATACCATAGCAAACATAAAGAAGATTTGCAACGATGGGATCCAGGAGATAGTGCTGGAAGAGAACTGCTTCAGGAGGTGAGATTCATAATAGCTCTGAAATATTCCGACACCTGGTATTTCATACGGTGAGTCTGGTTGTCTTCCAAGATTCTCACGATTATGGATACACACTCACTGTTGACCCATCCAAAACTACAGAAAGACGTGCACCACGCGCCTACCACGACCAACCACGCGGTCAATCCCCCATCAGGAGGCGTATCGGACTGGTCTACCGGAGACAGAGATTTCTCCCTATCCATTGATGTTGATACGCCCCCTTCATCACTCCGTAGTGAAACGTTATCACGTTCGTGCGAGCTGGTACGGCTTGGATGCATGTTGGTTCAACGGCCTGTGCTCACCAGACAAATGGATAATACGCTCGTTCAAGGTCCTCTGGTCATACCCGCAAATATATAGGGATGCCCGTTTCTTGCTGCATTGCTTATCGTCGTCATGGTAAATGAAATCATCTCGGCTTCGGACTCCTTGGCGTTCAGCTCGGCTCGGCGCTAGAGGGCCATGGGGCCGACGATTCAAGAGTAGAGGTGATGATTATCAATAGAAATTGTCTCCGGCTGGCCCACAGTGCATAAGGGGCAATGGGGCCTACTGCCTGCGTCACAGACGAGTCATCATATGTGTGTAACTACAGCACAGGTTGCAACAGTGCTATTGGAAGTCACGTATCAGGTTACTGGGATAGAAGCTATGCAGGAGTAAATCCTCTGCGTAGTTTGTTTGTCAAGAACACTACAAATGGTTATTCTGGACACCATGCTACCAGATTTACTAGCCGTACTTTGTAGAATATATTTATGTCTAGCGAGCCGGGAAGTGAGTTGATGGAGAAACTTGCTATTTCGTCACAAGAGAGATCGGATTGTGGACTCTGTAAGATGGCTACTGTCGTCACCTATTTGCACTAAGGTTCAAATCGATACATCCCCAAATTCTCTGAGAGGTTGATCCAGTCAGTCAAGGAACTTGGATCTAGAGGAGCCAAGAGATCCCCAAACCCGTCCGCTGCGCCTCCCGCATCCTGCCCCGAATGCTCTTCAGCCGTGCGTGACTCGAGTACACGTTCCTCAGACGCTCCACGAGGCTGTGTCGGCGAGGACATTGCGACATTCGCTCTCCGTTGTATCGCCTTTTCCCGTAAGTGCCGCAGCACCTTCCACGTCGGCCCTGGATCCGGCCGGGTTGGGTCATTCTCGGTTATGTTGAAGACAGCGTCGACAATATTCCACACGCGCACCACGTGAGGCCCGGCGGGCTGAGCGCACAGATGCCACAGAAGATACATCAGGCAGTGGAACTGATTGTAGCTGGCGAATAACCAGCGGAACCCACGGAGCAGGTCGTCTGTCTGCAGCTCCATGCTTTGCTCCAAGCAGGCACATGCCGATATCAGCGTCTGTTCCGCAGTCGAAGAAACAGCCTCCTGTGATTGATCATTGCTGAGGCCCACTTGATAGACGGAAAATTCAAACTTGGAGAGAAGAGAGCGCGTGGACAACCACGCGACCTTCTGGATGGGAATGTTCGTATCGCAGTTGCACAGGTACGTACTCTCCAGGTAGGTTGTAAGCTCATGCACAGTTTGGAGACGCTGGGAGAGGTCTCTCTGGCCCAAGGTGCTCTGGTATACCTTCTGAAAGGCGATGGCAATCTCCGATGTGAGGAGAAAGAGGCTCATCTCAGTCCATTTCGCGCGTGGTCCGGGGAGGATTCGTAGATCGGGTGACAGATCACTATCATTGACGTGCAGGGGGAGACGAGTATCCGATCGGCTGCCAAAGCCATGTACTGCGAGACCGTGGTCCTCGGCAGCCCGATAGTCTAGAACTAGGATCTGCCACCAGAGGCGCCGGCGAACCTCAGCGTCGAATGGGGGGAGATTGAAATGGGTTCCGTCGCGATGGAGGCCGATCGACAGGGCAGCACGGATGAGGACTCCATTGATGATCCATCCAGATCGACTTGTACGGTGTGCGCGGAGGCATGTCTCACAAGCAAGGTCAGTTCACTTGCCCAATGACGGGGAAGGGTAATCTCACGATATAGATGGCCAGGGCCTGCAAGGACAACATGGACGGCGCGTCCAGACAGGCCGCATCGATCATGACCTTTTCGAAGCGGGCTTGAAAGTCTCGCAAGCTGGATCGCCTATCGCGCCCGAGGAGGTTTGCGGCGTCGACCTCGGCCAGACTGGTCACTGCTGCAAAGTAAATGGCGAACAGAAGAGCCCTGCAGTCATCCGATCCTTCACCGTTCATAATCGAATACACCAGTGGCTCGACTGTTGGAAGATGGAGGATTTTGACCACGGGATCAACATTGTTGCGATATATCTGCCATAACTGTGCGGATTGCCAGCGCGACAAGTCGAGCTCGTTACCCCCATGCGCAGGCCGTCTGGCGCTTGCCAAAATGCCTTCTGGTCGCAAGCCTGCGTTGATTTCATCTGTATCCCGTGGGGTCCCTATGACTTTGTACAGAGCCTTCTCCTTGTCCAGGATCTGCGAGAGGAATGCCTCGTTGATGTACCGAGTGGAGGCACCATCCGGAACAAGAAGCTCCTGTTGGCGGCTGGGAGATTGCGGTGGTTCTGGCAGCAAGGCCGCGGAGGTGACTCGGACGTTCGGATTGTCAGGAGGTTGCGAAGCGCTAGTATTGTTAGCTAGCACGGCCAGACTCCGTTCCAGCTGCACAACCCGATCGGTGATGGTGACTTTCTGGACCCTCCGAGGCCGATGAGCGTTGGCGTCGGTGGTGGGGTAGCGACACGCAGCGCCGAGCCGTACGCAGGCCGAGCACGGCAGCGTCTTGCTACAGCGGACTTTGCGCTGGTGGCACTGGGTGCATGATCGCTCCATGATCCTGTCGGGAACGTACAAATATGGAGATGCCTCTGGGTTTGTCTAACAGACTCAAGGGAAAACGCTTGAACGTCGTATTGGTGGTGCTCGGTGGCTCGGAAGTGCCAAGGCACCGACGTGCAGGAAGGCAGACATTAGGGTTATCAGATACGAGAAATATACTAGTAGATCGACGTGCAAGTCGAGACCGTGGCTAGAGGTTACATAATGGAAACACGGGGATCGATGTCACCCTACGTGGAAATTTCATCGTCAATCTCAGCCATGAATCCACTCATGGTAACAAGATGGATTCTGGGTCTCACTCGTGCTCTATAGATTGCACAGGAGATGTCCTGTATGTACAAATCGCCACCCTTCTCATGTCCGCTGAACACACCTCACTTGCAAATCTGGATGCGTGATCCAACACTCAGGGTCCTGCGTCCAACTCCCTTCCTCGAGCATCTGCAACTCATAATGCTTGACCAAATGCAGCAGGATGGCCCGTATCACCACGTCAGCAGTGTAGCGCCCGATACACTGGCGAGGGCCAAATCCAAAGCGCCAGAAGTGGTACCGTAGATCCGTGTTCGAGCTGTTCAAGAACCTCTCGGGGCGATATGTGTCATTATCGGGTGCCCAAAATTCATTCCGCACGTTCAGTCCCCAGGTATCAACTACATAATTGGTGCCAGCGGGGATGCGATATCCATCTACTACACGCTCCGTTGGCGCAGACTGCGGGATGGTAAAGGGTAGGGCTGGACGGAGCCGGGATGACTCTAGCACACATGCTGCAAGATAGGTTCCGTTCCGAGAGATATACCCTTCTTCCTCGGCAGTTGTCAGCGCGGATATTTCCTCGTGCAGACGTGCTTGGCAGGCCGGATTGGCAGCCAAAAACACCAGATTCCAGGAAAGACCCCCCGTTGTGACGTCCAGGTTGGCGTACAGCGTTTCGTCCATTGTCTGTGCAACCTGCTCCTCACTGAGGGTGCCCTTGAGCACGGCGTCGTACATCTGGACAACCATCGCCGACGGGTGTTTGTCCCGGGCACGCTCATATGCGGCGCGATTGAACGCCCGCCACTGAGAGCGGAATCGCTGCAGCTGACGGTTGGCTTCCGTTGGGAAGAAGCGCGAGATGTTAAAGCGGGCCAGGCCACCGAAAAGAACGAATTTCATGAGATTTTCACGGGCCGGTGCGAGGGCATTGAGTTCAGATTTCATGTCTGGTGTAAGGGAGCCATAGTTGGCCTCTGCAACGATGAAAAACGGAAGCATCTTCAGGTCCTGAACGGGGTGTATCCGGCCCTCTCTCAAATTTCCGATGCTCTCGAGGTCATGGAAGTGGGCCCTAACATGCTCCTGAATCCGACCGATGGACCTGACAGCTGCCGGGTGCATGAAAGGTGGTGCCGCAATCCCCTTCAAGAATTTCCAGCGCTGACCCGCCATTAGCCCTAGGCACTGACCTAGGATACGGCTCATAAAGTAACCAGAATCACTATTCGTGGCTTTCGTATGCTTGTCTGAATCTCTGAAAATGGCGTGCAGCTGCTCGGGTCTTGTCAAGACCCTAGTTGTGCGTCAGTCAGATCGTGGTTTCCAACACGAGGGCACGAGGGTATCCGAACACTTCTGGAGTCATTCCCGCCCAAATACGGTAGACATTGCCGTATTTCCTTTGCCATTGCTCGCTCCTTGTTCTCCCCTGCACGTACTTCTCTACATCGCCTTGTCCATTGGGCCACACGTAATTCGGCCCGGGGATACTCCTACCAGTCTCTGTATGTTGAATCGGATTCTGCAATTGTAAATAGATCTATAAATCAACCGGTTTAGTTGAGCAATCTGCAAACTAAGCATGGGGTAGACGTGCATACACTGAGGACCCAAGAGATAACTCTGGACACAGGAGTGAACGGTGCTGGTAGAAGCAGTGTGGCAATGCAGAGACTAGTCACAGCCAAGAGGACAAAAAGACACGCGTATAGAACTTCGGGCCGTGTCAGCCGATCCTGATAGGATAAGCCCAAGTTCGGCGTCGGCAACATGGTTAAAGTAACTAAGACCCGGTTATCCTGATGTCTCCTTCACTCGGAGTGTAGAACAGAAATGGCCGGCGGTTCGTGGTCTGCTCGCTCTATATAGTAGCACCGGACAAAGAGGATGATGAATGAAGGTCGGAGATACGACTTGATGAGGTAGTGATGGAAAACAGTGGTCTTCGCACATATGGTTGCCTCAGTTGAGTGCAGACCATCTGAAACTAGACTTGCTGACATGACATGACATGACGTGACGTGACTCGTATATAAAGTTTGAAAAGATGAGATCCTTCGACGCTGAACCGTTAGGTAAATGGTATGCGCAGATTGTTACATCGCCAAGAGAGTAATGAAACTGGCTCGGATTGTATACGAAGGATAGGGCTGAGGACCCACAACAAGGCATGGCGAAGAGCGGATGTTGAGAGTCATCAATCGGTTCTCGAGAGAAGAGAAGGGATTCAAGGATTGTAGAGAGATGAAGGTAAGGTAAAGCTGTAGACAGTATATATTGAGGTCAGAAGCCCAAGCAATGGTAAGTCGCTAGATCCATCACAATCAATCGACCTCATCACATCTACTAAATTCTGCTCTCCGACGAACCATCCCCACAATGTCAATCTTTTCAAACATCTCCTCACTTGGCCTCGAGGCATGCTATCGGCATCATGTCTGCACTACTCCCAATGCTACTGCGGTAGTGGACGGTGACCAATCCATGACATATCGAGAGCTAGACACGCGTGTGAATCATCTGGCCTCGATTCTAGCTTCGGAGTGCATTCAAAAAGAGGAGCCAGTTGGCATTCTAGTGCCTATGGGAATTGCACATGTAGTAGCTCAGGCTGCTGTGCTGCGTTTGGGAGGATCTTGTGTGCCGATGGATTTGTCATTTCCTGACCAGCGCATCAATGACCTTCTGCGTGCCTTGAAAACGCGTATTGTCCTCACTGTCGTGAGCGAAAAGGGTCGCTTCCCGGAATTCAAGCCCATACTCGTGGAGTCCAGGTACTCCAACGTGCACCAGAATGGATATCATGAAGATCCGGTTCTCGCTGTTGAGACTGGGCGCGATCATCGGACCCACATCCTACACACCTCAGGGACAACAGGTCTGCCCAAACCTGTGGAGATCATGTCCAAGGGAATCACCCGGATGGCCTTCAACACGCAATGTGTTGAGTTCAAGAGTACGGATCGAGTGGCTCAGATTTCGGCGCCCAGCTTTGACGCCGCTCTGTTTGAGATCTGGACTACTCTGGCTAGAGGAGCCACCATTGTTCTGCTTCCAAAGAACGTCGTTATTGATCCTGTTGCACTTCATGACAGCCTGCGCAAGTACCGCATCACTTCGATCCTGGTCACGACTGCTTTGTTGAACCATGTCGTGTCGGCCATCCCCAATGCGTTCGAGGACCTCGACTATGTACTCACTGGTGGCGAGGCG
Source organism: Aspergillus pseudonomiae (assembly GCF_009193645.1). NCBI lineage: Eukaryota > Fungi > Ascomycota > Eurotiomycetes > Eurotiales > Aspergillaceae > Aspergillus > Aspergillus pseudonomiae. The sequence goes on along the minus strand of NW_022476062.1, from coordinate 69,097 downwards.
GCGAATCCCAGTGTGATGCAGGTGATATTGGAGAATGGACCACCGAAGAAGCTTATTCATGCGTACGGACCAACCGAATGTACGATTATCACAACGTACCATCTCACAACCTTGGAAGAAGTCCGCCGGGGACAGACTCCTATCGGGAGACCATTGGATTGCACCAACGTCTATATCCTGGATGATGGTCTGCAGCCCGTCAAAAACGGCAGTGTTGGCGAACTTTATATCGGTGGTGACGCCGTTGCACGCGGTTATCTGGGGCGCCCAGAAGCAAATGCCAAGAGCTTCCTCGAAGTATCCCATTTATCGAAGGATGGGTCACCTGTTCGTGTCTACCGATCAGGGGACCTAGTTCGCATGCTTGACACCGGCGCCATTGAGTTCGTGGCGCGTGCCGACAACATGGTCAAGCTCCGTGGATTTCGCATCGAGCCGGCCGAGATCGAGGGGGCACTCCTAAAGAGTGAGATGGTCCAAGGTACCGTTGTGCTGCCCGTCCGTCGCCCGGGAAAAGAGACGTATATCGTGGCCTTTGTCATTCCCAAATATGATGGTGCATTTTCTCTGGAGCAACTCGACGAGTATCTGCGTCGGCGGCTACCTGCGTACATGATGCCTCGGTTGGAGGCCGTTGCCTCACTACCCTTCACTGTCCATGGCAAGATTGACCGTGTAGCGGTCATGAATAAGCATTTGGAGGAAACGAAGAGGGCCGAACAGCAAGTTCTTGTATCCTCTAACGTCAAGGATACGGGAGACACTGTAACCTGGTTACGTACATTGTGGACATCAGTGCTCGGCATCAGCAATATTGATAACGAGTCTAATTTCTTCCACTTGGGAGGCAGCTCACTACAGGCGGCCGCACTGCTGGTCCACATTCGTCGGCGCTTCGGCATGACATTGACCATGCAGCAACTCCATGACTGTCCCACTCTTCTTGGCGTGGCCAGTTTGATCGATGCTGGCCATGCCAAAAGCAAAGTAGACCACTCCCGGCTCGGCCTCTTCATCGCCGACTCTCAATTAGCCCAGGACATCCCTGTTCTGTCCAAGGAAGCTCCAGATTGGAGAAGTCCCTCCGAGGGTCGCGTGTTCCTGACCGGAGCAACCGGATTTCTAGGGACGTACTTCCTACGTGAGTTGATCGACCGCCCAGATGTCAAAACTGTTGAGTGCCTGGTTCGTGCCTCGGACGCGCATTCCGCCCGTGCACGGCTTCTGGGAGCTCTGGATAAGTACGGACTGGGATGCAACGACAATCTAGAGAAGGTGACCGCCATTGCAGGAGATCTCGGTAAGGAATTGTTCGGACTGTCCCAAGCCGAGTTTACAGATCTAGCTCTCCGGACCAGCGTCGTGTTTCACATCGGCGCACATGTGAACTACGTGCAACCGTACGAGAAACATCGTAACACTAATGTCTATGGAACTTTGAACTGCATTAAGCTTGCGACGACCGGACGGACCAAGGCACTGCATTATACATCGACGGCCGCCGTCACAGGCCCAGTATCACACTTCACAGGTGCAGACCGCATCCAGGAGGATGTCGATCTAGGAGAGTTCCAGGGCTGGCTGCCCTACGACATCGGGTACACACAGAGCAAGTGGGTCTCGGAGCAATTGATTCACTCCATGATCGCAAAGGGCCTGCCGGCGATTGTATTCCGACCGGGCTTCATCATGGGTGACAGTCTTCGAGGCAAGGGTAACTGCGACGACTTCATGTGCCGGGTGTTCATCGGCTCTATCAGATTGGGATATAGGCCTATTCTCCCGAACCAAAGCAAGATCATGATCCCTGTTGATTTTATTACCACCGCCCTGCAGCATATCACCTCGAACCCCAAGAACTTCGGACGGACTTTCCATCTGGTGCCACAAACACCGGAGGAGGACACGGATATTGAAACCTCCTGGGAAATGCTCAAGGAGCTAGGGTATGACCTCAAAGCGGTGGAGTACAAAGATTGGTTAGAGATCCTATCAAAGGACAAGGATCTGCTTACCAACCCATTACTGCCTATGCTACCAGTACTGCAGGAGCCAGTCCGGAAGCATTTAACTCGATGGGAGCTTTACGAGGACATGGCCACGTACGATGTGACAAACACCAGACAGTCGCTAGCAGATTGTGGAAAGCTGAAGTCCGGCATTGGCCTGGAGGACTTACGTCGACATGTTGAGGACTGGGTCACTCGCGGACTGGTACCTTCCAGTAACTAGGGTCTTTCCATAGAGTATATCCTATGGCCATCTGTACAGATAATGACCCTTTTCCAGCTTGGGTTGTAAAAGAAAAATGGCAGACTTAGAGGCTAATTCACACCACAATGGCTATTAGGTGGTGAAGGAAAGATAAATGAGAAGTAACAAGAAGGCTATCAAGTTCCAAGGGTTCTAATAACCTCTTCCGTGTAGCGACGCAATTCATAGAACGTAGATGACAAAAAGAAAAGCACTCTCGGATTGCAACAGGAGTGATATACGGAACGGGTTCGGACCGTGCACCTTATCTACTACTGGAATTTTATTATTGCTTTTGCTACGTATCCGTATGTATGTGGAACGAATAGGGTACAATGGAATGACATTTAGAAGCAACCTCGAAAATGTGTAGTGGCAGTACCTGCAGCTAACTTTAGGACAAATGGGAAAAAGAACTCTGTGCCAGGAATACCACTGGCCTTCGTACAACGGCCTGATCACCATCGGTACAGTCTGGCGGAGTCCTACACCACTTTTCTTTATACTTGAGGCTGACTCTCAAAGAATACTAGGCACCGCAATTCCAAGCTCTGGCGAGCCTCTTGCACACCCTGCGTTCTTGGATCCACAAAGGCTGTATGAGGCGTTCGTCTAGCTGTCTGGCTGTCATCCTTCGAATCGTAACATTTGATCAGCAGCACCTCATCCGGCTTCATGTCGGACATATAATACCATTTATGGCCAGGTGCATACTTGCCGTAAAGCATACCGAAACCGCCACCCTTTGTCGCCCCATCGTAGTCTTTGTTTTTCTCGTGGCCAGGAACCCGTCCATAGATCTCGAGGAGATCATCATCACTGAAGGAGCGTGCATCTGACACAGCCAAAGGGTCCCGGGGAACTGCCTTCAGTGGTCGCCATATGTTGATGATAGCCCATCGAGTTTTCAACAGTCGCTCAGCTTCCAACGCAGACAGGTTGTCTTTTAACACTTCGAAAGCCCCAGGCTCTGACTGATCCACATGGACATGCCGCGCAGGTACCATCACACTCGTCGCCTTTGTATCCGGGTCGGTCGAACCGGCCATTGCTTCGACCCTTTCATAAGGAGCGGTGCGAGTGATATGCGAAAAGACGTGGGCGCGGGTGGCACCAGTTCTTTATTTGTGGCATCAGCAACATTCTTGTGGATGTATAACAGAAGCTGAAATCAAAAGGGCCAAGGGAAAATGGAGAAATGGTACAAGGCTATACTTACACGTTCTTTAGAATATCCTCCGCTTCGGGGTACATATGTGTTTTCACAGAAGCTTCCTTGAAAAACGCAACATGCTGACTGACATGGTTCATGAACTGAAAACCATGGACGTCCAGGGTAAATGCGCCCTCTTCACCACGCACATCCTGGATTAGGACAGGTCGAGTATCAATGGGCCGGCGATATGCACCAACTGTGCCCAGTATAAGCTCCCTTTGCATAGGGCCTTCGGTAGGCCAATAATTCAAGAATGTCTGAACTACCTGACGGGAGCGCATGGTTGTCAATGGACCTATCACCTAAGGGAAGCCAATTGGAGATTCTAGGGTCGACGTGCAGTCCAGACAGCCTTCGGGAACGGGAGCTTAAATTGCAGTGATATGAGATGAACTGTATTGCTGGCTTGCCGCTATTTATGAGCGATGCCATTGTGACCCTTTTGAATACTTGGAGCCACGGCGCAGACCTCTGACAACACGAACCAAGCATGATTCGCAATACGAGGCTTTTCTCATGATAGTGCAGCCGATGGCGACCGTAGATTCTACACCGAGACCCCGAGTTTTGCTATCAGTTGCTTTGGAGATGTAACGTTCAGGGATAAGAGTGCATAAATACGAGATGACCTATCCAGCAGGAGGGTACTGAGCACTGATCGTCGCTCCGAGGATACCGAGCTTCGTCCAAATCACAGTGCACTACAACAAGTCTCCTAAAATGCATATGCATGCTTGACCCAGGGGTGGTGGCAAATGCCAGCATCGCGCGGGGACTGTGTTGCAAGGGCTCGGAGGCATGACGTGCAGGATCTGATGATCAGATAAGTCTTCTTGGCATGTTCCATTGCGTCAATGGCTATTGCTTGTGTAGAAATGATCATCGGCTCGGAGAGATGCCTGTTCCATCACGCCGTCAGTGTGACTCTCTCTCCAGAGGAGGAGGCTTTCAGCGACAATTGTTAGCATTTCTTGCATTGAACTGGAGATGTTACCGTCTCACCGTGACTAACTAATATAGTAAATGATGTATTCTATACTTTTCAATTCCATCCACTCAGGTGGGCATGTGTTGAGCAGGGAATGTGAGGTTGATAAAAGAGCAAGCGCCCTACTTTCACACAAATGCTACCAGGCTCAAGAAAACGATACGACAGCAAGTCTGAGGCCTTCGGTTTGTCTCGGCTGTCGGAAGAGCGTATTTGAACGGAGTCCGAGGTAGTAGTCAGTGGGGACATTCGCGAGGTGGTCTCTGATGTTTGTTCCCCACTGCAGCACATTAGACATTCTTCACGCATTCTGTGCGGACCAGGGTTAGAGTATCGGAAGAAAAGGTACGCCGAGCGGATGAACGCGCATGGTGCCACTGTCGCGCAGAGTATATATGCTGGGCTTGACCTGCTGCTGCCCAGTGCTTCCATTTTCTATTGAAGAGTACTCTGCCAAGTGCTGGCCTGATATCTCCATGCCCGCTGGCTTGACAAGACTATATGATGCTTGGGCTAAGCACCAAGCAAGCAGATGGAAGCGGTTCCTCCCGGAAAGGTTCCGTGAGTCGTCTTTTGCAGAACTGCACCTCAATACGAGGTGCCACTAGCCAAGGTAATGATACGAGGCCGGCCTGTCAGTGGCTGTCGAGCTGTAGTCAATTAATCCACTGCAATGCCTCGGAACCCTCTACAGTCCGTACTTTCGCCTCCATATGGTACTTTTTGGCCCTTTGAAGTTAGAATTTCATTACCGCTCTGGAGGGGATTAGCGGAATCAGTACACTCCATCCTAGAAGAGGTCTCTTTGGGTAACTATACTATACTGCTTACTGTCTTAATGTCTTTCTGAAGCTTGGCAGCTGATATTTTCCTGTTTAGAAATGTGTAAGAAATCCTTTCGCGGCGCCAGCCGTTGACTGCGCTGCAATTTCTGATTTCAGTGCTGCCTTGCCTTATATATTTCCGGATTTCCACCCAGTGCAGTCGTCGAGAGGAACAAACACGGATCTCTCGTCGTACATGGCTCTAGTCGAGATGGGCCCGCCTCACGAGGAGATACTAGCCCTCAAAAGACGCAGGGAGCAAAACCGCCTTGCACAACGACGTCGCCGTACGTTTAAACTTTCGAATTGCTTCTATAAAGCCCAGCTAACTCACCCAGGTGATAATGTTCGACGGCGGTTGAGAGACCTGGGCCTCGACACTAACAGTCCGCTCTCTCCCAGTCCAATGTCAAAAGACCGTACAGTCACACTAAATTCTCACCAGAGCGCCAGATCAACCAACTCTTTATCATTTGAGATCCCCATTGCTGACACAGACATGTCGCCATATGATGCGTCTTTGAAAAGTCTGATACGATTGGACAGCCAAATTCTACTGACTGAAGTCTCATTGCCGGCATATGCCTTGTCTTTCTCATCATCTGCGGGCCCACTATCAGGTTCTACGTCTGCCAGTCAGCGCACGTACGATGATTCAACAGATCCTACTTGGTTACAGACTTTCTATGATACATCACTACCCACGATTTCCTTTGATGGCAGTAACACGCCACCCCGTGAGGCTCAAATCCCAATCACCGACGACAACAATCTTCCTCGAGCGTCAAACCTACGGAGTATGAGGTCTGGCTTAAATGACACATCGCCCGGAGCCTGCACGTTACCCTCGTCCACAGATGGTGACCAGATGAGTTCACCAGGCCTTCCATCTTATCAAGTCCCACAACATTGCAGAACGCCATTTCCGGCACAGGCACATCCGCGATGGACCACGGCGCTACATATGGCAGTCTCGAGGGGCAATTTCGCGGTGATGCGACTTCTCCTGGGCCATGGAGCGGACCCCAACGCAGTCAACAGCGAAGGAGCTACGGCTCTCCATGTCGGAGTCATAAATGGCAATTACACGATGGTGGCTGAGCTCCTCCAACGGGGGGCTGATCCCACCCTCACCAATGCGGCAGGCTGGCTTCCACTGCACCTCGCGGTTCATGCGGGCGATGAGGGTTGTGTACGAGTGTTACTTGAGGCCGACCAGCCTGTTGACTATCCCATATCCAATTTTGAGTACCCTTGAAGGATGATATTGCCACTGGCCCCATGATACGCACGTTCACATGACGAGAATGAGTGGAAATGAGTGTCTTTTGGCTTCTTTCGTTATTTTCTCGTGCTTTTTTTTTTTTTTTTTTGGTTGGAGGGATGAGGCTTGGCTCCCTCTCCTGTGCCCCTTGCTGATGACGAATTCTTCCTGATGGATTCCAACCCATGTTCACTACTCCAATTCCATTCTTGGTCCTGGTGAAATGCCTTCCCGGCGCTCCGACGAACGGATTTCACTTCATTGCTGCCTTGCATGACAGAAATTCGCTTAGCCTCGGGTCTAGAACCTTTTTACTTCCCCCACTTGGGGTCCTTGCAGGATTCCTTTTGTCACGCCAAGGCTCGGTGGTGGGATGCCCTCCGAGGCGCCGAGCAGAGATCTTATCTGATACAACGCCAGCACGTAGTAACTATTCGACACCTTCACCAGTTAGATCTCGCCAATGCCAGGAAATAGATTTCTTTGGGTCACGTAATGTCACCTAGCTGTTGTCATATCAGTACTATGCTTACCTACATTGCTTTAACCCACGGCAGCGCCCCGGAAGATCCGTAAGGATCCACGTTTAACCTTCAGCCTTAGAGTAGAGGACTTTCATCTCGCACCTACATAAGGATAATCAACTCTCAACACACATCTCAATCAAGAAATTGGTTTTCCAACACTTGTTACCTATAAAGCATTGAGGGTCCTACATTCGTGCTTCTTTCCCCCATTTGGGTCTGACCAGGGCGGCCATCACCGCCAAAATATATAGCAAGGTAGAACTGTACCAATTCTTTTTTTTGTCAACGACAACAACGAAGGGCCTCTTTAGTAACTAATTGAGATGTCAACCACGTCTTCAGAATTATTTCAGTCATCTACAAGTAGTCCTCTTTGTTCGACACATCTTTTCTCTATTGTCTCGGCATCGGTAATGCCTGGTTATAGAGCTAGTATTTGGAGCACGATGGAGAAACTCGCAATCTTTCATTGCGGGTAGACGATTACTGGTGAATAACAGCCAATAGAAGGATAACATCCTACATGAAATTGCTCTGTATCTTAACTTTTCGCCCGACAACGATGGCCATGATAATCGTATGTGACGAAAGTTGGTGCTGTATAATTCAGGAGGCAAGTATGACTTGCGCGAGAAGATGGACTGACCTATTGGATGCTATTGAACAAGCCCTAACTGAGACTGCACCGAGTGACGAACAAAGACAGGTGGAAGGAATTGCTATCATCAACGCACTCAGTAATGGACATCTGATATTTTGAACAACGCACAATTGACATCCGCAGTGGGTTTGAGACAGACCAGATGCGATCTTTTGGAGGAATACCGTTGTGAGATATCCAGCACATTACCCGCAGATGAAAACCCTTATTAGTTCAGAACAAAGTATCTCTATCTATTGTCGATGACTCAAGGCCTTGGTTATATCAGGCTTGGGTACCACAGTGTCTGCTTATCGATTATGGAATGTCAAAATCATTCCCAGAGCTTCTACAACAACGTCATGTTTGAAAAGATGGATCACTTCATTCATGCGACTGATTTTGAAAACAACGAACGGGCTATCACCTCATATTGCAAGAAGAGCGCTCAAGACAAAGACAGATTTCAATACTAGGAGGTAGCAGACTTATCCAACCGTAAAAATACCGGTGAATAGAACAAGGTCCATGTCCTCAGCCACAATCGAAAACACAAATGGCCTGTCAAACACCACACTAGGTAGATAGGTCGAACGACCACCTCGTCCCGTTACCACCGCTGTAGCAGCTGCGGACTCCGTGCCGTCCTCGTCCAGCAGGATAGCAACACTGTGTATGATATGTTGAACCATGACACCAGCGGAAATGCCCGGAAATGTTCCGGATATCGGATATGCCAGGTCACAAAGCGATTCGACAATGCCCTCCTGACACGAAGATTAATCTTTGGGAGGCCAAATTGCAGTAGCTTTGTTGGTTCGAAGCGGCGCGGAGGTCCGTCGCGGCGCAATGCTTGTAACGTATGGAGCAGAGAGCTGGCATCGGTCGGTAAATATGCGATAAAAGCCAATTGGGACGAGGCACTTGAGGTATAAGGAAGCCGAATGGCTGTATAGGTCCTGTCTCGCGAGATCAGAATTTCGTGACGATGCAGGAGCATCATTTCGACAGGACAAGTTCGATGAGTGGATACATGGAAGGGAAAGTCCTTGAGAGTATTCTTCCGATCGAATCTCTTCTGCCATGCGGCTTTGAACACAAGTGCATTTACTAAGACTATGTTGGCATGGGCGAGGGTCTGGCTGTTCAGCATACATGGGATCAACCCATTCGTGTGTTCAGATACCCAGGCATTCATACAGTCTGTTCCGTCTTCCAGGCGAGCAAAACTATGATCCAAGTGTGCACCGAAGCATCTAAGATATTCGACGTAAGTAGGCGCGATATCGGTCGAGCTGTCCGCCAACATTGCATTTGCGGTAGTGAACCGCCTTCAACGATCAAACGCGCCGGTCAAGGTATCCTGAATTGTCGAAAGGACAGGTATCAACTCTTCAGGATCGTCTAACCCAAGCTTTTCGCAGACCTCTTTGCATCTCGCTTTGTCTGCCCCTCCTGCGAGCATGCCTAGTGCGATAGTGATCGCCAAAGGGGATACAGCGATGGCCGCTGATGAATCCCTCTTGACACATAGGTGGGTTATCAGATTCCACCCCAGCTGATTGACAGCTTGAATCACCGATGGCGGCATCGTTCTATGTGGAGATATCATCACAAACAGGTTATAAGATATGGAGATGAGCCAGGGGGGAATATCGTCTCGACTTCTTATATAGTAGATGTTAAGATGGGAGGGCAGTGTGCTTGGTAGCTTCGCTTACGGGGCGGATCATCCTCCTGGCCGGCCTAGTTATTACAATATTATACGTCATGAAGTTGTTCTGCAAATAACAGGAATCATTTCAAGCTACAAGGGCTAGCAGAAGATAATTGCGTACAGGAAGCAATTACCGCCACGATCCTCAATCACAGTATCATGGTAACACACCATGACGGCCAAGCCCGTCAGGTCGGAGCTGCAACACCCTGGTTTGTTCCTGCGTCACTGTTTTGGCGAGATCCCATACTCTTCATTTTCGGCAATCGCAGGTGTTGGGTTGGTTGTTTTGTTATAGGAGTTTTCAGTGAACGTGTTTCCAGTACCCTCAAGCTCTAGAACGCGCTCGGCATCCTCGCTTAGCATGTATTCTTCCTTGTCAATATGGCGGAACATGAAGTAGAAAATCACAGTGAGAACACCACCCACGATTGAGGGACCGCCGAATACCCAGGTAAGGTAAGGATCCCTGACAACGGCAGAGCATGCGAGCCCTATGGCATAAGCAACTGCGGTGTTAAGTAGGTTGATGGCTGAGACTACGCCACGCATGTTCTTGGGAGCGCGGGAATAGGCGATACCGTAGGCTGGTACATTGACAAACAGTTCGGAGATACCACCCAGTGCATATGGTATGGCCATCCACTGATATTCCGTTAGCAAGCAACAACTCCGTCGACCGAATGAAGGGGGGGATGGAAACAAGAATACATACCCAAATGCTGATCGGTGCCACCAATGAAACTCCGTCCGCATCCACGCATGTGTCGGAAGAACCGTACTTGCCACAAGGTCCAAGCTTGTAGGCGTAGTAGTTGAGCACCGTGTAGCCGACGCCGCCTATGGAAGACAAGGCCAGTCCCGTCGTGATCCGAGCCACAGGGCCATATCGAATGTGGAGACGACGAAGCAACGGGTAGAGCATGTAGTTGAGGACCGGGGCGCCCACGATGATACTAAGAGCGTTGAAGTTGCTAATAACATCGTTTGGCACGCCGTTCGTCGTCAACATGGTGGACAAAAAGCTTGCCGCGTTACCCAACCCGTTGTCATTGATGAACTGGATTGGGAAGAAGCAAAAGATTCCTGTCGCCTGGAATGCGCGGCGGACGTCTTCAACAAATTGGTCGTTCCAATGAGTCGTGAAGCGCTGGCCCTTGGCTGCGATTACTGACGGCTTGGCCGCATCCCAGAAGCCATGGCGTCCAATGCGCAACACGCCGCCACGAGCAAGGCAGATGCGCAGTACACGAACGACATTGAGCAGGTCGCTGCCACCGGGGGGGTGTAAAACAAGACGTTTCCGCAGCCAGAACTAACACCAGATTAGTATTGGTGGCAGATCGGTTATAGGGTATTTCATCATGACATACCAGGAGGGCAGGAAGCGGAAGATACAAGAATAGCGGCAGGATAAAGGCCAACCACCACCCGACATATTTCTCAGCATAGGAGGTTGCGACCTGCATGAAGCCACCGATGTTGATAAGAAGATAGAACCACAACATCGCACGCTCCGTCGTGACCTCAGGGTCGACGATAACCTTCTCGCCACTGGACAGCAGCTTGGTCCTTGCCTTCGTCGTGGGCATCTGATCCAACAGCAGGGGGGAGACATTGGGCTTGAACATGGCTGTGATTATTAGTGATGAACATCAGTAACGGTATAAGAGGTAGAACATACCCGCACCGACCGACAACATATACAAAGAAATGAAGAAAGGCGCTTTAGCACCCCCATTGGCAAGTAGTGCTGGGGCGGTCGCCCCAACCATTAGGACATGAGCGACACCAAAGACGAAGACACCCCAGAAGATCATCTTAAAGCGGCCCGTATGAGCGTCGGCTAGATAACCGAACAGCATGGGAAGGACATATGCCAGCATACTGAACGACTGGTTGACGGCGTTTGCCTTCACAGTGCCCATGCCCAGGGCGCCGGCCGTCTGTTGTGTTCCCTGTGGGGGTGCACCGTAGCCATTGCCACCGACGGGCAATGGACGATTGACGAAGTTGGAGATGAGGCCCGAAACGCCCAAGTACGAAGCTCGCTCGGAGAACTCGACCGCACAGATGAGATAGGCTACCAGGGGGAGATTCCCCGGCACACGTCGCAGGGTCGCCAACTCTTCCTCAGTGGGCTCGTTCTCCTCGTACTCTCCCGCAGAAGGCGACGTTTCCTCTATGGCGGGAATCTCGACCTTTTCGTCATAACGCTCTTGGGACGCTGGATGTATGTTAACAATCTGGTCACGGGAAACTATGCAAGTGGACAGATTCAAGACCGAACGCCAAACGTACCCATTGTGAGGAACTGCCTCTATAGGAGCAGCATACAAGAGACAAACGAAAAAACAAAAAAGGGGACAAGCGACCGTGTCTGGAACGGATCAGCGGTAGCCGGGGCCTCTTTAAAGCACTCATTCTCTTGTTTCCCTTTGTTGGCTCGGATGTAACTAGAGATATATTAAGCAAAGCGGGGTGGCAGGCCACATCCAATGACGGAGACAATCAGTTGGCACAAGATATTAACTAGCATGAGGAGAGATAACAAAGGACCTATCACGCAACAAGAAGAAAGATAAGCTTGCCATGGGGAAGCGTCTTAGCATGCGTAGCTAAGCACTACGACTAAGTTAGTTAGGGCTTAGCACGGATGGCGTTGTCCGGCTGGTCCATACCGTTCATCCCACACCGTCTGCGAGATAACGCATATTGCACTATGTGGGCCTCAATATCACCCGATGTAACCCTGCCCCAAGCCGTATGAACATACCGTGGGTCTGTGGGTATGCCGTCGCTTTACCTGTCCCCAAGCATAGGCAGTTGGATTTATGCATCTGCAGAGCTACAACCCAATCCAGTTGATTGCGAGATTTACATTGCATGAAGAGAAGACGAGAAATAGAGCCTCTCCAGATCGACCCAGCAAACAGCATGGAAACGCATACCGAGTTTTCAGTAGATCATTTGTGACACACTGCAGTTCTGTTTCTTTGGTCACGTGCTCCACTGGCCCAATTGGACCTCATGTGAGGCTTTACTTGACTTTCCATATCTTCATGGCAAGAACGCCTGTATATACCAGGCGAATCTCGTTCAGTCCATGTTCCCCTTTCGAGATCATCTCATCCGGTCATACAATGCCCTCGAACGTGACTGAAGAAGTAATAAGCTCCAGGTACGGGGCCGAGGTGGGCAAGAGTTGGGCGAAATGTTCCCTCCGGCATGGGCGTGGACATGAGGTTTATTCACGCCCGTTGTACCTTACCTCTCCTCCAAATGCCAGATCAATTTGGGACGCCTTTCCCATGTATACGAGGACAACGGTGACCAATGAGAAGCTGTGGCCTTGGGCTCAGCCACTTCATCGCCAACATTTAAGGTTTCGGCAAACACGAGAGGCAAGAGAAACCTCATCCGTTCGGTCATCATGGCATATATTCGCGAACAGATGCGGATCCCTCTTCTCCGTCGTTCTTGTACCTGGACTACTATCTTTGCTGAGATCCCACTGAGTCGAAAGGATGTACAAACGAAGCGTTTTCACCAACATCACCCCGCTCCCACCCTATATCACGCGGGAGACGGTCGTAGAAGCCCTCCACAACCATTCGGAAATGATTGAACTGAATCCTTTGGTGATCCGTCATCAGCCTTGTCGCCCGCCCGGCTTTTCGCCTGCGGATGAATTTCATTGTACCTGGTACGAGATGACCGACCGTATCTCGTATCTACCAGGCGGGCTTGTCCAGGGCAATGTGTCCTACTCAGGGTGCTTTTATGATCTTCCGCGGGGCCTCCAGACGCATGTCTATGCCCCAACCGGTTTGGACATCCGAGAAAAATGGTCTGTATGTGGGAATATGCCGGGAGAGCCGCGAGAGCCCGTCGAACTAGGCATTCCCGATGCCCCCCGTGAAGGGCTGTACCTTCGCGAAGATGTGAACATGCGGTCGCAGATTTGGGCCACAGGCTTTGTTAAACGGACACTCAAAAAGGCCCATGCGGTGCTCGTGGACCGGTTGGTCATCAAGGCGGATCTGGAAAAGCAGAAGAGGGACTCAGTATCAGGATGTGTATCCGACTCATATCTCCAACAGCAGACAAGTCTGTCTAACGATCAAAAGTCGACTCAAGAGGAGGACCCCATGTCACCGCACCAGAATCGCTGGTCAAGGGCCAGTGACATTGCCGAAGTTCCTGGCTCGTTGCAGGCGGGACAGAGATTCAATCAGCGACCAGATCGCCTTGTGCATGAACTTGAATAGGGATGGCCGTATGATTGCCGGCTATTACCTTTTTTTTCTTTTTTCTTTTTCGTTTTTCTCTTTTTCCTGTTTTTTTTTTTTTTTTTTTTTTTTTTTTTTTTTTTTTTTTTTTTTTTTTTTTTTTTTTTTTTTTTTTTTTTTTTTTTTTTTTTTTTTTTTT